>NW_027437179.1:22040799-22143299 GCF_033239565.1 Halichoeres trimaculatus
AAACTAGATTTTACATAAGTCACCCTTGATGGTGAAACCTGTCATCCACAGGTATCGTTTTCAATTACTGGATTTGAAATTTCTCTTGAAAGCCTTTGCTTTTTGACTTTTAATTTAAAGTTAATCCAGAAATCACTCTGGATTAGAAATTACAGCAAACTCTCCAAGCAAAAAAAACAACAACAAAAAAACAGTTTCTTCAGATCTCTATAGAGAGAAAGGTCCAGTTGTTTGCCAGTGCAAAACATGCTAGCTTGTGAGTGGTGCACCCAACTGCAGGTAGAGCTTATAAAAAGCGATAAGGTCCACACATTGAAAAGGATATATGGTTGGTCAGGTTAACTGTCAGGTCTCTCATCAGAATGGCACCAATCGATTTATTGCTGAGCCATTAATCACAGAGATGAAAGCACAACAGTTTCTTCCCAGCAACAGCAAAGGGAGAAAACTTTAGCAGGCCGACAAACTGGCTTCTTTTAGTCGACCCTTTAAATACGACACAAACTGAACAGATAGATCTTAATTGTTTTCTTCACTTATACGTTGTCATATTTAGCATGAAGATATTTTCAAATACTCTAGGCTGTCTCTGAGGGCCTACTGGCAGGGTTGACAGGTTTTCCTATGCAATAAAGCTAGTTTTTGGGTGCTAACACCGGTGGGATTTTTATCTTTGGATGAAGTCAACCAAGTTATGATATTAAGCAAATGAAGAATTAAAACTGTAATTCATTTTTATATGTGTCAAACGCAGAGCAGCAGTTAAAGTTAAAGAGAGATTTAGATTCATGCTCCTGAACTTTAATAGAAATATCTTTAAAAGATAATCCTTAGTGAGCAGAGCATGAAGTATACTAACTAAAAGTACCTAAGTGGTGGACATTCACAGGACTGGAATCAAAGATGAAAAATGTGCTTTTTTATGTGATTTGAGCGAACTGACCCCTTCAGGGCCAGAATCTGCAAACAACACTGTAAGTTATGGTGCCTGTTGTTTTACAACATCCTGGAAACTACAGTATTAAAACACAGTAATGGTCTGATCTCTTGTTTCTCACCCGCATATGAATAAATACACATATGAGAGAGGTTTGTGATTTGGTTTGTAAGTCAGTCATTGTGGTGTTTTTGATGGGGAGCTGTGATGTGCTGCAGTTTGTATTTGTTTGAAAGCCGTCTTCTCCCCACACTGGACATGAGATGGCAGGTGGGCAACCGCACAAGAGCAACAGGCGCTTGAAGGAAATGGGCTTTGAGGTTGTCATGGTAATAGAAGAGTTATGACCCAAACAGTCTTGGGGCTATTACCCTAACCCACGCTGCTACCCGTGTCTTGACCCCCCTCCCCGCCTTCTGTAACACCCACTGAGGTCTGGGTCGTCAGCGAGGTCAACTGGACCAGATTTTTTATGAATTACTTCCATCACACCCACACACCCTGTTGATTCTGTGTCCTATTTTCTTTTAGTCACTCATAGACACACACGCACAGACAATGGTCTACGGAGCTCAGTCTGACACAGGACAGGAAATAAGTGTTTATGTGGACGAGGCGCCCCTTCCTGTGCATTCCCAGAGGGCCGCCACCCCCTAATCCAGGCTCTACGTGTGTTTCTGGATTTCACCTTCCCTCGAAAACACCACCTCTGGATAAAATTCCTTCTGAAAGCTCTCTTTCTCTCCACTTCATGCTACCCTCTCACTTCATTTTCCTCATCTCTCTCATTTTTTTCTCAATCTTCACTGTGTCCCTCCCTCTTTTGCTCTGCTTTTACTGGCTGTGGAAAACAATGGAGTTTTGTTAGTGGATTTTTTACCTTTATGGGCTCTCTCACATTAGTTTTTCTTCAGATGACCCAATAAATGTGAACACATTCGGTTTTTCAACTGAAGCAATGTGCTCCAGTTCTGCAATTGTAGGTCAGGGTGAAGTAGACAGAGCCGTGTGTTTCAGCGCCAAACACAGACGTAGCAGAAACCGAAGAGGCTGTTTAGACCCGTGAGATGTTGACATGTTACCTTTGCATTCTGTGTGTGCGTGTGTGTTTGTGTGAATTTGAGTGTGTATGAGGACAAGGCTCTGGTCTGTGCTCCCTGTTTGCTTAAGGTGGCATGAGTCAGCTCGACTCAAAAACAGGAGCCTGTTTTTGTGTGGCCTGCCAACTGCCTGTCTGACATTTAGCTAGCTTTCTCTCTCACACATTCACACACAAACACACACTTAGCCGCAAGTCAACATCGCTCCATAGAGCAGGACGGCCCCTTGGCTTTCCATCAGCCCAATGTTCAGTCTTCAGCTCTGTCATTTTTAGAGCTCACGTTTCCACCAAGAGAAATAACAAGGAAATTAAATTCTGATTAATTTCACTTTTTTTCTATGAAAGCAGGAGTTTCAAATATCTAAGAAGCAGGTCTGCTCAGGATTATTTAAGATGACACATGGATACAAAAGCAGTTTTAAGATTGAGTTGATAGCTGGAAGGCAAGTGTGTTGGCTCGAGCAGGGACGGAGCTGAGACTCTGGGTTGATGTGGAGGTCTGTAATGAGGGATGGTAAGATGTGGATGGGGGGGAGTCTCCCCTCTCTCCTCCCCTCTGCCCTCAGAGCCACGTTGCCACTGTTCGGATCAGCCAGAGGGGTTTGGCTAAAGGCCAGAAGTTGCATAATCTGGCCCTTAAAGCAGCGGGGTGCCATGCCTCTCCTCACCTCTCAGCCTCCCACTTTGCTTTAGTTTCTATCACCTCAGCGTTTAATCTCTTCCTGCTCTACTGCCTATCTTTCCTTTACATCTTTTACACCGTCAGTGATAATCCGCATCATCCACCCCCTGCTGGACTTAGCTTCTTGTATATGATTTATCTGATGACTATTACCAGGCTGGAAAAATACTTTATTCTGATTGCACAGACTCCACCACAACAATCTGCCATAACAAACCAATCACACACTAATGTAATCTGCTGACCCCTAACAATGATGGTGCAACTGATCTGATATTGAATTCCACAATTACTTGTTGGTTTTTAATGCCATGATCTCCTTGATTTATCATTCTTTTTTTAAAGTCCTTACATGTCATAAAAATTCGTCTGACACTGAAAAATATCTATTTAATTTTAACGTGTAGTGTGATAAAATGTGCTCCACTGTTAGTGATTTTAGGATTAAAGAAAACAAGAACATAAAGTGTTGTAAGTAAAGATTTCAAAGTAAGGGAAAAAAGGATAAACCTCACACGAGCCATGGAAAGCAAGTTCCAATTTACATTTTTTTTAACACAAGTTGTTTTGTTTAGTTTTATATTTTCCTTATTCTATGTTGTATTTATCATTTGCAATGCCAAATTGTCATCATCTGCCCTGATGCCTCTGTATGAGGCAACTTGTGTGTGTTTCCAGTTTAATTTTTGAAATATATTTCCCCTTCTTCCCGTGTTTTCCCATTATTTGATTAAGTACTCCACCCTGATTGATTTCACCTGAGCCATGTGTCACACCTGTGTATGATTACCTGTCTGCTCTCCTTCTGTCTCCATGGGCTGATTGTGTCTCTCTCCAGTGATCCAGGTGGGTTTCCCTTAGCTGTGTGGATTTCGGTGGATTTTCAGTTAGACTTCAGACCTCGTTTGAAGTAAGTTCTTGTTTGTGTCTGGCTCTCAAACTTTGACATCAAACTCACAGTTCCTTTATCGGCGCCGTTGCGTCAAATGCTCTTTGACTCGAGAAGTTGGGTCGCATCGTGTGCGTCCATATTTCCTGTGTTTTGTTTTTCTGTCGCTTCCTATTGGCTGTTTCTTATACAACACAGACATACGTAGATGGTAGGCGGGTGATGTCTCACTCCGTAGTTATTGAACTATGTTTAATATTCTCCCTCCCAGGTTGCAGTGTCAAATGCTCGGCAGATATAGTAAGCCTACACAGAACGTAAAGAGAACGTGAGCTTTTGGTTGTCTAAGGTTAGTTAGAACCAAACCAAGATCTCATATTTGGGGAACGTTCCCACATGGTTACACTGAAACCTTACAAAGCCTAACGTTCCCTTAACGTTAAGAGAACCGAAAAGTTCTCCTGTGGTCACATTCCTACCTTCAAACAACTTTGGGTTGGTTGTTGTTTGGTTGTTTTTTGGTTGATCTGAGAACAATGAGTGACTGTGCTGACGGAAGGATCCTCTTTATTGATATTTTACTTTTTGGCTCCTAATTGTCATGTAGCCTCTGTAAAGTGCCTGTTTACATGACAATTACAGCCATTTGAATTTTAATTGTTATAAACCTAAAATGTGACTGAAGAAACTAGAGAAAGGACAAACGTTTTACTTTTGCATCATTATCTATGTGGTAAAGATATTTTACACATTGCCATGAATGCTGTCAGAGTTTGGACCAATGTTTATTGCTTTAGTTTTTAATTTAATTTGTTTTTAGCTTTAATGTGCTAAAAAATGCACTATATAAAAACTTACTTTAATATTTTTTGTAAGCACAGTGTGCCTTTGTCACTTCTGCACAAAGTCCACTAAAGGAAGGCAATGAAATAAAGTGTATGTCTTGGGAAAAACTGCTAATAACATAAAAACAGATATTCAATTTTCTTAACAGAACACTTCTAATTTATGATTTAAGACCAACTGCTTAATCCACAAGCACACACCAGAACAGTAGGTGGTGCTATTGCAACTTTTAGCTGATTTGCCATAAGGCAACAAACTCCCAAGAAGAAGAGTGAGATGAATGGAGGAAAGTTGGGTCAGATGGATGCGTTGTGTCCATGTGTTTCTGCCTCTGCCGAAGTAGGACATCAATATGGTGGGGTTAGGGTAAGGATGCATGATAGTTCACTCCTCAGCAATTTCACTCCAGAAAATAAGGTCCCAACGCACAGCATGAAAACATAGGTGGTGATGTCCATTTTTGTATTCATCTGTAATTATCTTTTTAATTACTATCTGTAGACGAACAGGTTATATCTCAACTGTCTACAGTCCATCACTGAGAGAAACAAAGACCAGAGACCACAGCAAAATTTACTAAGTTGAACACGACATATGATGCAAACACTTAATGGAACATGGTTTTGGATAGGGGTTGATAAATAACTCATGGATTTAAAAAAAAAGTCAGACTTCCTCTAGGATGAGGGAGAAACATTGAATTGATATTGACACAAACCCCCACCTAGTTTTATTTAATGGCTGGAGGAAATGATAAACTGGTTAAAGGAGGTAAAATGTATAGCTACCAGATACATATACCAATCTTGATCCTAACTAACCTCATATTTTCATTTTTCATCATCACTCCAAAAAGATGCAGAAATATTTGTAGCTCATGAATAGACTCCTTTTCCCTGTCAGAATTGCATAATTAGGGCTACGGGTCTGGGTCTTTCTCCAGGTCTGACCTGATTGATTTCTAAATCAGTGTTAATGTAAAATAATTGATTTCATAAGCTGTACAATAAGCATCACAGCATAAGGTGAACAGATAGAGCTGGTAGTTGAGGAATGCCTAATCGTTGATATAACTCTAAAATCACCAAGCTCACCTGACAGATCCACATGTCCCTGAAAATATAGAATATAATGGTACCACTTGACATAAACAGTTCATCTGAGGCTTTGAACCCTCAAAAAGATGAAGACAAATTCCTTGGAGTAGACAATTCAGAGAAATTAGACTTCATCAAGGCCAGTAAGCATTTTTTCTTTTTTACATGATTTCCTCTGGCTTCATTGTCACTCTGCCATTTAGCTGTGGGCTATCATCAGGTTCCTTCTTTAAATGTGAAAACAAGCTGAGCAAATGAGCTCTGATTAATTATCCATTATTAGAATAAATTATAGTGTCAGTTGCATGACTTTTACTGTTTTTATAAGGCCTCGCATGAGTCATGGGTCCAAAAATACAGATGTTAAGCAGTGCCAAACAGGAGGAAATACTCCTCACTAACAGAGAGCTGTGCTTTTCTATCGTAGAGCCAGCACTGGGTATCTGGCAACTCCCACCCACACAGATGAAAGCCAGCTCCTAAGTGGCAGTGTCTGCTCTGAATGCACCTCCCCTGTCTGACAGGAGCTCTGCTCTAAGAAAGAGAGGAATGCCAACACGGTGATTGAGCTGATGGTGTATGTATTTGCTAACATGGCACTCATTATGTATTCAGTCAGGAGTTATATCTCCCTGTTTTTCAATTTCTCCATTTTTTATTGTTTGCCCGTCTCTCCTTTTTATTCTGAATTCACAAGCAGCTGGGATGCATAAAGCATTTTAATGAGCCCTAACTGATTTCTGCGTTTGCTTTAAACTTGCTTCAAGTTGAGGCGAGGATAAAGTGTGGTTGAATTCTGCATGAGTGGCTGTGGCCAACAGAGTGGGAATGTGTTTTTACTAAATCCTCCAGTTCAGCTATGCACTTTGTCACTGCCCTGCACTGTGGAGTCTCTTCCATCTAATACACCACAGCATGCTTTTCAAAAAACTTAATGTTTACAAACCCATAGACAAAGTTAGCTACTGTGAACAATTTCTGCTGTTGCTCTTTCAGTTTCTGTGCAAAACTAAGTCATTTGCATCTTCTTTAGGAACTGATCAACCTTTACCAAATTGGATTAATCAAAAACAGTATTTTGAGGATAATATATATTAATTCCACAACAACAGCCAAACTGTTGCATGCAGAAATATCTTTTCCATTTGTCAATTCACCTTATTTTTCATTTCATTTCATTCCAAGATAGTGATGTGGGAGCTGAGAAAGTAAAACAACTTTCAGCTAAGACTTCATTTGTTATATGGCAAAGTAAATGCCATCATTTCTTTATTTGTTACTATCAAGTGTGGAGCAGTTGATCCAGGTGTGCTGATGGTAAATTGATGATGCAGATTTGCAAAATGTAAATATGAAGTTTTTGACACTGATTTTGGGAAGAGAAGAAAACCAGTTTGAAATTGTTGAAAGAAGCTTGATTATTTCTGATACATTCCAGAAAGTCCAGAGATTAGAAAGCTTTTTGGCTTTCATGACAGGACAAATTGAATTGTTTGATCAGATATCCTGGGGTCCACACATGTCAACAATAGCAACCGTCGCTATAACAATGACAACAACAACAAATAACGGACACCTACCTCGAGTCCCCATACTGACACAGATACCACTTTCTTAAGATCCTTCTCCAAGGTACCCCCTTTTTCCATTTGCCTTTGTTTTTATTAAAAAAAAAAAAAAAAAAAAAAAAAACAGTGCAACATCTTTCAATAGATATACAGAGGGTTAATTTTTACTCAGTGACTACTCAATCCTTTTAGGCAGAAATTTCTTCTGATTTGGGAAGACCAGCTCTTAAAGATGCAAAATTAAAAACACCAATAATACCCCTCACAGTGAAGTATAAACATATGCAGAGATGTCAAAAAATCAAGAGATATATCCAAATGCCTTGTAAGCATTGCTTGTGTACAAGTGCTTCAAATGAGCTGAAACTGCTCGGATCATGAAAGTGATCAAACAGAGCCCATATTGTTGAGGCAATGCTTGCTCCACTGCATGTCTGCATAGCCATTAAATCAAACGACTTAAGTCTATCTTAGAGCGAGATCTTTCATGTGATTCATCAGGGATTCATTGTGTAACGGATGCTCGTACAGCAAAGGGATCTTGCCCACTAGATTAATCTATCTGTCATCGTTGTGTTAGGAAGATGTATTGCAGTGATCAGCAGAAGTGAGGGGGGTGTTTGTATCAGCTCTGGACATAGATATTTGTAATGAGAACACAATGTGAGATTACACTGGGAGTCGGGGGTTAAAAGAAGACATTTAGCACAAATCCTCTCTTTTTAAAGCACTCCTAATAGAGCTGAGCTTTAGCCAACATACAAAGCTTTTCCTTGCCTTTTCTCTCTCTGACTTACTGACGTCAGAACACATATCAGATGGTCTGGGATCCTTTTCAAGGCTCACACATGCAAATGGTCATCCATCCTCCGCCCAGGACGTGTTCCACCCACTCTAGCTGCTCGTTGCTCTGCTACTCCGCTGCTTCTGCTGCTTCCGTGAGACCAAAGCAGAAACAAACGTCTCACTCCTGCCAACTCTGTGTGCATATGTCTTTGTGCAGGAGTACACATGCATGCGTGTGTGTTTCATGGAAGCCTATTGGGCTGTGGTTCCTTCAGTAGTCCTGCAGCGGCAGTAACTCGATACAGTATACACACATTTTTGTTGCTGATCCAAGCTTGTCTTTGTGCCATGATTTTGGTTCAGTTCAACTTGTTGTAAAACACTGCTGTGCACTGTTAAAGTGGAGAACATGTAATCAGCATCTAATGAACACAGTGTGCCGTCTTATGAAAGATGGTTTTATGCCCTCAAGTCAAGTTAATTTGTTGCTGTGGGCTCTGATTTGAGCATTTGCTGTTTCTAAGTCACATTTTAAAGCAGTTTTTTCTTCACTGTGTAAAGGTATAATCAGTATAACTAAGTATTCAGAATACTGTAACGCTCCTACCTTTTTTTTTCTGTTTCTATCTCTGCCCCCCACCCTCTTCTTTGCCTCAGTCTCTCATGTAGGAAGAAAAGATGTTTCTTTGTAAGGACGCACTGACTCACTCAGCTGCCCCAACAGAGTTCTCCTCCCTCTGATTTACAGCCAGCTGTGGGATTATAGATCTCAAGCTCTTTTCAGTTATTTACTGGCACTTTCAATCCATCTGTCTGTGTTTCTGCTCTCTGGGCTAAATGTTTTATTTTGTTTCTGGGATTTAGAAGAAAAAGACCTTGACAAGACGGAGCACTAGACCATGTTGGGGAGCTATGAAGGTTACAATGCAATGTTGTTTTGACCAAAAAAGAAAAATTAATCCTTTGAGAAATAGATGCAACACTTTGTGAGAGGTCTGCACTGTAGCTCAGACAAATACACTATCTTTTAAGGCAACACAAGTTGCAGCCCAGATTCTGTCTGAGGTCTTGTTAAAATGATTGTGGTTCAGTCTCTGCATAAAAGCATGTGTGCCTTAACGTTAAGGGTAAAGGTGTTGAGGTGTCACATGAATGCTGGTTGTTCCAAATTGTGAGCTGGTATGTGCCACGTCTTCGAGCCAGCGAAGGTAACCCTGAAGCAGGGTTGTATGGTGCTTCAAGCTTGAATGTAATTTCAAGTAAATATAGTGTTGAACCTTAGATATTCACTGAAAGGGGTACTGTCAAAGAAGGATGACTGTGTCACTGTGTGTAGGCACACTACAGGTAATTAAGATAAAAGATTTTTGCCCTGTGATTTAGTCGAGCTTGAAAACAAAGACCATTTTATGCTTCATCACTCCTTATGATAATCCAAGAAGTGTACACTTGAGAAAAATGTCCTCCCTCTCTGAAGATTTCTTCTGGTTCAGTGCTTAGAGTAGACTTGAACCCTGTTTAGGAGAAGAGAGTTTTTTGTGTGGCACATTTTATTTGTTGAGCTTGAGAGGAGAATCAGCACTGGGTTCCCAATGCAGGGTTTTGAACAAAAATGAATGATTTATTGCGACGAGTGATCATCTTCAGTTTGGTATTTTTAGTGAGGCCACATGATTAATAAGAACTAGTGACCCAACATGTACCTGAATCGGTCTTTGGATTTTAGTTTTGAGACAAATGAATATGTTGAGTGGGATGTGTACTCCAGAGAAATAAGTAAATCTGAAGGTTTGCGGCTGAAAGAAGGGAGAAAGGAAAAAGTAGATTCCTTGTAGCAAAAGAATTTATTTTTCAAACCCTTAGCCCAGCTACCTGCCACTAAATGTGTGGATTTGTACCATATGGCCATTCAGAATGATCACAAATATGTTGTCAAAGCGCCGATGAGAGGCTCTGGTTTGAATAGATTACAAAGGCAGCAGAGTAGTTGACATTGTAATAGAGGTCCCTCAGGAACACTTGTGGGTTATTTAACAGTAACCTTTATAAATGATGCCACGCATGAAGGTTAGCTGGTTGTCGTCTCATACAATAGTCACATCAGAAAAATATCAGGCATATTGTATGAGTTCTGTGTCTGTTGTGGCATTTCTTTGACCCAAAATTAATAATAAATCGAGTATTTCCTTCTCCGGGTGTCTGTGTGACTTGGCTGGGGGAGGGGCAGAGCTGTGAATGCTGGGAGCCAAGGGCGAGTGGCTTGTCATGTCAGGGGTATTAATTTATGATTTCCATCCCAGCTTCTGACCCCATCACCTCCATTAGAATGCAGCCTTTGTAATTTCATGGTTAATATTCAATAGCCACTTGTCCCCTGTGCCTGCTTTTGTGCATGTAAAATTTCTGGAGGGGTTGTGAATCATTTTTGATATTTTGTTTGCGTTTGCACATGCGTGTTTGGGAATGTGTGTGTACATGGAGCAGGAAATGGGATTTGATGACAAAACATCTTCTTGGAAAAACAACAGCAGATGTCCATAGATGTCCTCCTTGTCCCCACTCCCACTTGAGGGCCTGAATCGCCTCTCTGTCTGACCTGAGTAATCTGAATGGCCTTCCTCGTTAATGCTTTTATCTCAACCTCTCATGCACAGACTTGTGGGAATGGTTAAATGGGGAACCAAAAACATTAGGAACCCTCATGTAAACAGACTTCACGGCAAAATTCAGTCACACTATAAGAAACAGAAAATGGACATCATTTTTGTTTTTACATGCAACTACCAGCAAATAAAAACTGCTGATGACAGTATTCACTTTCATAAAAATAAACACTTGTTAGTTTAAGATTCAACACAGAAACAATAAAAACCAAATGAAAGTTTGAGGCAGAAGAAAAAGACAATCAACAATGAACCCACATTCCTACTGAGTGACTTTGGCAAGCTCTAAAAACACATTAAACGGCTCTGTTCTGCATGAGCCCAGTTGTTGCTCTGCTTTATTCCCTTCTCCTCAGTTTTCTCCATGTTCCTCTCATCTTGGAAAAAAGTGATCAGATGTGGTTACGGGAAAATCTGCAGATACTAAAACATAATTGCGTAAATGAATGAAGAAGTGGTCAAAGCCTGCAGAAAAACACAACTTAATGGGGATGAACGGCATAATGTGGAGCTAATTCATATAACTTGACTTTTTTACCAATCAATCATTCTACCAATACTCATGCTGGCTGTTCTTGCTTAAATCTGCTTCCACATTTTATTCTGATGATGTGATAACTAAAATTTTTATGGTCGCAGTTTTTTAATAATGAGTCTTGGATCTTTATTGATTATTTTGTGGTTGTTTTGTGTCACGGTTGAGTCATTTTTCTCGTAAGGCTTTCTTTCCCAAAACTTCATTGGATGTGACTTTACATTAACAAAGGGTTGACCAAAGTACTTGTTACCAAACAGCACTTTTTAATGCTGTAACCAAGCTTTTTAAGCTGCCTGAGCTGAACTCTGGATTCATGTGAGGTCTGCAGCCATGACTTTGCCAAGAGTTAATAATTTGACATTTACTTTTTCAGCATACATGGACATTTTTTTATATTCTTTATTTTGTTTGTATCTAAGTCCTGAGCTAATGTCATCAGCTGAAATTTCTAGTAGTTCCTAATTGGCTTGATAAAATCATCCAATTGTCACTGCCTCAAGATCTAGCTGTTTGATCCTGCATCAGACTGATATCAGGATCGGATTGGTGCATCTACCAATCTGAGAGTCAGATATTAGGCATTTCAGCATTATTTTCATAGCTTAAAACTGAAAATTTCAAACATGTTAATCTGCTCTTTGCTGACATATCTGTTGACATGTCAACAGATATGTCGGGGGCTGCGGTTGAGCTGTTATTGAAATGTTATCCATCTTTCTCAGTTTTATTTGTTTTCCTTCTCTTAATACAAACATTGCAGTGGCTAACTTTACGAGTTCCCCTTCAGGTGTACAAGTGCATCTGTGTTTTAGAATCACTCTTTAAAACACCCCAAAAGCTGAAACAGACACCAGTACATAACGTCTTAAATTCTAAGATTGAACATTGCTTAAATTTCTCTAGGAAATGAATTGACAGATGAATGGATGACGATGTATTGCTGAAGGCAGTAAAAATGGATGATGATCGTTAGAGATCAGTTAGAGTATAAGACCCCAGTTTGTCACGGATGTATAAAATAGATTATCTCAGTACTGGGACAGACTAGATCACAACATTGAATTGAATTGAATTTATTTATTTAATAGGGACGATGCAGTTTAACATAGTTCCATCACTAAGTATGAATCTGATGTGCTGCACAGAGAGTTTATAGCAAATGCTAATTTCCAACTCTTGTCCCTAGTTGGGCCTTTAAAAGTCATAAAATGTACAATATTTAACAGCATAAAATAATTTTAAAAAGTTTACAAAACAACAATAAAATACATGTTCACATCAGAACAAGTAATTATACAACCCAGTTCAAAATGAATAAATACAAAAAAATGTTTTTTGACAAACTAAGAATGATCACAGTTCTGATTTGCTTTTAGCCAACACTTGACCTTTGTAGAGAAGAGTTTTAAGTCTGTGATTAATTTGATTTCGGTTGGTAATGAATTCCAGAGTTTCGAGCCTCTAAAAGAAAAAGCTGATTGTCCAAATGTTGACTTACATTTTTGTATGCTACAGTTTCCATTCACCCTGCTTCTTGTAACTCTGCTGCTGTTCTGCCTTTGGATAAATTTGGATAAGGGTTCAGGGGCAAGATCATTGATACATTTGAAAACTAATTTAAGGAATGAAAACTGCATGAAGCTGAGAATTTATGTGGTTGAACAAATGCAATAATAAACTGAAACAAAGAATAATGCACAAGGGCTGGAGTTCACATTGTTTATTCAGTATTAAACAAAGAGATTCTAATGTGACATCCAGGACAGCAATTCAAATGGACATGATACAGGGGTAGTGTAAACAAAATGACATTATAGTGGACTACAGTCTACAGTTCAGCTGGGCTACAATAATTTTCAGACTACTAGTAAAGTTGGCCAGCCCTTAAACTCAACATCAAAATTCCATCTAGTCATATCTGATAAATCCACGGAATTCAAAAATAATTTTCTGATAGTAGGAAAACACTAAATGTAACCTTGTGCTTTATTCCAGTATTCCTATAAAAAGCCCGACTGTACATGAGACTTATTCTTTACTGAGATGACCCAACAGACGTTACATTAACCTCCAGAACAAGTCTGAAATCAAGACATGGATCAAGGTGCAAGAACAGAGTTCATCTGGGGTTCAGTCTTCAGACAAACCATCACTTTTCTGTCCCTCCAGACAGCCTTAATTCTGTACATATTCTGAGACACTCCTTAGAGTAGACTTAAGAAGCACTGAATGAGTGCATCTCAGTGAAATGGTCCAATGTTGCTCAGTTAAACTTAAAGGATAGGTTTACTGTTTGAGGACCATCATCCTATTGAAATGTAGTTTGAGATGATTTATATACTCTTTTGAAAACTTTGCTGCTTTCTGCTGAATGTCTTCAGCCTCTGCTAAAATACAGGTGAGGCTCCTTTTTATAACCTCTCAAGACATGTTTATATATTCTAATCTCAACAGAGAGCTCCAGAGCCTCTCTGTCTGTCACATGATTAGGTTTTTGTTGACTTAATTTCTCCAGTTACGTACATGCTGAAGACAGGAATTTGAGCAAAATAAAAGCAATTGAACAGACAGAAAGGTTTGAGCTCAGAGGTAAGCCTGTCTGACTGTGAGCTTCACTTTTATTAAAACTGGACTTATCCTGGTTTCAGAGGACTTTCAGACTGTTGATGCTGCAGCAGAGCAGTAAGAATCCTGAAACATGACCTGGACTGAAAAAGGCTGGGGTTGTGAACAGTCATTAATGTCAGTTTTAAAACTTTGTATCTATTTTTTTGTGTGAAAAACGGATCCTTATGATATGTGCTGAAATTCTGCTTGTCTTAGCCATTAGTTGGGTGAGCTAACACTGCCTCAGAGTGGACATGGTACTGTCAGCAGAGGGGTACAGCTGCGCACACATCTGCTTATTGACTGCAGCTAACCATCACTATTTACTAACTTTTTTTTCTAGATGAAGTGTCCATCATGCAAAGTGGAATGTGTTCAAACCAGTGGCAGCTGCTGGTCAGTCAAGGAGGTGAAGCTCATTTTTTTCAGGCCTACATCATAAATTTGTTTATTTAAACGTAAATTCTACCCTCCATGCCAGCTTGCTAGCAGCTGGAGCTGCTACGTGAGACTACGACAGGCTGTAAGTGTGAGTGACAGAGGGAGAAGCTGCTGTAGCTGTAGCTGCTTATTGGCGAAAAGAGATAGAATCTCTTAACGCAACGCTCGCCGTTTTTTAAGAAAGGTAAACTCGCTGGGGATCGATAAAGCCTCCAGATCAGTCCAGAACAAGTAAATGTAGAACTCAGAAGATACTCTGGTGGAGGGTTATACTTCAAGATCGCTGACTGGCTCATTTCACTACCAATCAAAAAGGGATTCGGCCTCAGACATATCATCCAATCATCATGCAGAAGCCCAGCGTCCAGGCCAGCCCACTGCCTCATAGACCCCCAGAGACGCTCAGCGTCCGATGAGCGAGACAAAGCCCAGCGTTTATCCACAGTGGAACAACCCACTCTATGCTTCCCTGCTGAAGTCAGCAGATGCCTAGCATCCGACTGTGTTAAATCGCTGAGATGCTGCGGGGATGAATGAGAAGGAGGTCGAGCCAGTTACCTGTGATAGGTAGCTGATTCTGAACAAAAGATGAAGGAATTCTAGAGCATATTTTGTCAATCAAATGTACACACAGCAGTACGTTTCACCACTTTTTTGGGGGACATTTAAGGGGAAGCTGAGCTTTCCTTGCAGTCTTAGAGCAATCGCCACTGGTTCAAACTTTTTAACAGGGGTGGCCAGGACACTGACTTCTGCTGGGGGAGGCCTTAAAATGGTCTGCACATGCAGAAATGAGAAGCATTTATTTTCTCTCTCCATCTCAACTAACCAAATCTACTTTGATTGCCAAAATTTAAAAATTTAACGGATGTTTACTTTCAAATTTTGTCAATTTTTTTTAACCTTGAAGAACTATTACAACAGGGTTGAACAAAAAAACTTCAAATTGAATTTGTGACAGACATCATCACAATTTTAAGCATCAAAAGAAAACAGAAGCCTGATGAAGAGCAGCACAAAATAACTGGTTTTAAAATAGGTTTATGCCTTAAAAGACAAATAGCCAATCGTACTGTGGTTAAGGATTCTGGGTGGCGCCAGCAGTGACCAATCTACTGCCCCTAGCCCCTGATTGCACCAACATATTTATTAAAATTCACACTGACACTTTGACTGGAGGCACAGAACATGTCCCTTGATGAAACAAACAAATCTGTTCTTGCAACTTTTCGAAAATCCAAACAAACAATATATCAATCACGTCTATACACAATATAATATAATCCAGTTCTCCCTTCAATAAAACTCTGTCCTGTGCAGAATTGCATTGCTCTCCAGCGCTCTCCAGGATTTCGCTACAGTTTAGATAAAATGTCTCCAATTCTTTTCACACCAAACCAGACCAGGTGTAAATACAGTCATGATATGTCCTCTTGTATTAGTTGATTTTTTTTTTGTATTATCGAGTTTGCTGTATGCAGGTGAGTTACAGCCTTAGTGTGTTTTCTTTAACAGTGTTATAATACAGCCCTTAGGGTAGAGTTAAACAGCCACAACATTGGCATAGCAATAACCCTTCAAAGTACAATTACATGTGTTGAAACTAAGAACCAGAAGAAACTCTTTGGGTAATACAGAAAAAGGATTGCACAAACAGTATTGGATCAGAGAGGACAGGAATTTGTATCAAGTCACTTTAAAATGCACAATGGGTTAGAGAGGGTATGAATCTTAGGGTATGAAAATGCTGGGCTGTTATCAAAAGCGTACCATTCACACTACGAGCACATGGATCTAACTTTGCATAATGTTGTGAGATTTTCACTTGAGGAATTAAATTAGATGTAGAGCGATGTCTGCTTCTCAGAGAGCCCGGCAAAACCCGATAACACAGAAATGTGATTTTCACATTTGAGGAGAAATGCAAATATCTTAACTAAAATCTACAAAACAAGGTTTAATAAAGACTCTGTAAAGGCAAGGAATGTACTTGAAAATTCAGGCCATAAGCTTAGCCAAGGCCATTTGTTCACATAGCAAAAACGACAAAAGTAAAGTGAAATGTATTCAATTTGATATGAAACCTTCTGATCCTCAACCAGTCCTTTACCAGTTCTCTGTGTTCAGCGGAGTCGAAATCATTGGACACGGCCAAAGCACCTCAAAATAAACAAAAAGTAGATGGGATGCAAAGTTTAATGAGGAGGGATTTGATCAAGAGCTCTTCACATGTTAGTCCAGAGCGTCAGTGATGGACCGCATCAACCACAGCTCTGATGTCCACCATTTACAGTACTGGTTATACTGGACCCATCTTCAGACTGATTTTTGGGGGGGTTTTGTCTGAGAAAGTCCATTTTGTGAGATGTTTAAGAAAAGAAACTTTTCTGTAATATTGCCACAAGCCACCATTAGTGATTCTCTATCTTGAACACTGCATGAAGAACAAAGACAGCAGTGGGTATAACATCCTCCACTTTGAGTGTGTGTAAGTGCTTGTGTGTGAGTGTGTATGTTGCTCATGCTGCTGTATGCAATCAAGCTGGAAGATTTTGACCTTGCCAAGGACAGGGGGACAGAGTACAATTCTACTAAGATCTGAGCATCCATTTTCCCATTATGCTGCTGCTCTTATCTACAGAAACACTAAAATCCGGTTAAATGGAGCCATTTTCTCATTTGCTTTTGGAGGTCATTTTTCATGCTTGGAGAACTCCAGTCATTCAGATGGCACAAGGGGCTCCATTGTAATAACAGCTTGTTCTGTGAGGGTCCAGAGGCCTGGGTCTGCACAGCCTGGGAGACTCTTGTGGACCACAGCTGGAACTCACTCTGCATAGCACAACCAGCTGTGTAACAATAGACCAACAGCAAGTAGAAAGCAGAGAAGGCTACTGTCCCATCGTTTGATCGATAAAAGAAGGGAGAACTCAGCAGTGACTGCTCTCAGCATTAGCACATCTCTTGCTTGGCAAGCATTGTAGAAACATCAGACATACTGTGGAGCCAACTAGGCCAGCCAATGTAGTGTAAACCACAGAGTCCAGGCAACAGAGACTGTGGAGATCCTCTCGGCTCTGGTCGAAGTAGTTCCCGGGCTTGTGGGAGTATGTATTGGTAATGTTTTCACCCCTTGCGGTGTTGGATAAGGGCCTCAGGAGGAGAAGCAAAGGCTGCAGCACTCCATACAGATCTCTAGGCAGTCTGCAGACTCACAGCAGGCGTCAATGATGCCACAGTCCATGTCACAGGGCAGGTCACAGTCGCCACACTCCTCTGATGCACAGCAGCAGCAGAAACACGAGTCATCCCCTGCGCAAGAGCCACAGGTGGCACAGTCCAGCACAATGTTGCACAGAGTCAGGAACTCACAAAAGAGGCACGCCAGAATACAGTGAACACAGCAGTCTGCAGAGAAACACAGAGAGTTAGTTGCTTTAAAAAAATGTAGTAGAAATGAAGTAAGAAAAATGAAACGGAGTCTTGCAGAAACATTTTCATTGTGCAGTAACCGTGGTAGTCAGGAATCAGTTGTTCACAAAACATAAAATAATTTTCTGGTCTCTGAAAATCTCTCCAAGTAAAGAAGCTTATCTTACCCTCTCTGTAAAAGCACTGTTGCCTTTTTGATCTGTAAGTATGAGTGCATGTAGTAAACATGAAAGGTTGGACTCTGAGTTGAAAGTGAAAGGGAAGATGTCTTCTGAGCTATCATGGGCTGGGATTTTAAATACTTAAAAACATAAACACTCATTTCTGAACAACTGTTTAGAGCGCATTAGACATGACTGTCATACAACACCAGAGATGACACAATCACTCAAGCCATGACAAAAGGTGGTCACCTGCTTACTAAGAGGGCTCTCCCATTAGTTTTTAACTAATTGAATCTTAAGTAGGCTCCAATAACACACTCTCAAAGGATTTTTTTTCCACATATGAGGAAAAGTTTCAGGAGTAAGAAAAGTTCTGATCTTTCACCCTGACCAGTCGTTTAAAGACAACCCTGAGCCCTGATGACCACCTGACTGCTTCACACCACAGAGTCGCTGTCAGTGTCTCACCGTCCTGTGCCTCTGTAGGGATCTGGGAGCTGTTGCTCTTGGAGCTGCTCTTGCTCCTCTTGCTGCTCTGGGAGGTGATGGATGGGTTGGATTGTAATTTCTTGGTGTGTTTGGGTCCCCCCGATGAGGATGAGGAGGTGGACGATCCGCCTCTGGGAAGGGAGCCCAGCTTAGGATGCTCATGAGGGCCCCCATTCCTAATACCATTGGACTGGAGATTGTGTGTGTGAGGGGTGTGTGTGTGATGTGGACAGTGCGTGTGAGGGGAGTGTGTGTGTCCGTGATGTTTGGTGCCGTTGCGCATTTGGCTGCTGGGCTGCGTTCGACATGGCTGGGTGTGGTGGATGGGCGTGGATCTGGCTGTGGGTTGAGCTGGGGAAGGACAAAAGTAGATTTTGTTTTTAAAAAGAACGTATGACATTACAAAAAATGAGCTTGAAGCATATTTGAAGTTATTTTTTGCAGGCTTCTTATATCTTTGAGTGGAGAGTACTGAGCTGTGAATAGAGGAGGAAACAGGGTGAGAGTGGGGAGCGAATAGTAGTTGCAGGTTGGATTCAAACCCACTGGCTAACCTCATGGATTGCGCTGTGTCAGGGTTTTGTTGTCCCTCAAAACTGTCCTGAATATGTTTTGCTGGCATCAAATCTTAAACGCTCTTCCACGAATCAATAAACATTTTCAGTTTCAATATTTTGATTGTTGTCTTTGCCCTTTCTTTTATTCAGTGTCAGATTCAAATGATTTGCAAACCATTTATTTATTAACATTTTTCAGGAAATCTTATACTTTTGGTGTTGTGGAATTCAAACTGTAAATGATATGGAGACATGTATATGTTGAATATATAAGTGTATAAGCTAGCTTGCAAGTTAGTGTGAACAATGCTGCTGATCACTGCTCTGAGGCCCCTCACACTGAGCGAGGACTTGCTTATATAGTGTCATAGAATGGGAGCCTTGAGGAAAAGGAGTCCAATTACAAAGCCCACCCTAAAGGCAACAGCTCATGGGAAGCGCTGTGCATTTACTGCACTGACCCCCTGATCCTACTTGTCTAGACTGTTACACAACTACGAAGAGAGCAGAAGGAGACAGGATAAAGGCATAAGAGAGTGAAAGGAAACAAGTGTTTGTCTCAAGGAAAACTCATCCTCGAACCTGAGATTTTAAAAAAAAGAAGATTTAAATAAACATAAAATTATCGACAAACAGAAACACTTGAACAAATTCACATTTGTTCATTTTGGCTCAGTACCCAAGGTATATTTTACCTCCAAGTATTAACTGCTCAGCTAGAGGGGAGGAGGCAGGAATACTCACCTTGCCTGCCAAACCAAACACACACCCTGAAAAGAAGAATAAAATGGAAGCCTGCTTTTTATATATTATGGTAGTATTTAATACCATCCTATTGAGGCCCTAAATATTTTCTTGACCTGAAAGCATATGGTGTGGAGAGGTGTGGTGAGACTTTACAGGGCGAAGGAGCCCCACAGAAAATCAAAGCAAAGTCTCCCCATCTCTCAGGTATATTCACAGACACACACAGACACACACAAACACACAGGCAATCGGAGTGTGGTCCCGAGCTCTTGCTATGAAACATGACTTGCCATAAAAGCGTCCGTCTGATAACCGCTGGGAGACAGATAACCTGTCTAGGACCTGTTTTGATTGGCTGATGGCAGTGGTCACACAACCAATCCAGAGTTATTAAAGATTCTTTCATTCAGCGTTTTCTAACTTTGCTCCAGATGTTTGGCAGGCTGCAGGGCCAGAGTGTGTGTGTGTATGTGTCAGTGAGTGTGTAGGCGTGCATGCGTCGGAAGGAGCCATAGTGTTCCTCCAAAGTATGTCAGAAGTCAATGCATGCAGCTCTCGTGTCTCTTGTCTCTCTCTTCCCCTTTTTCTCTTTCTCCTCATGTCCTTTCTGTCTCTGTCTTCACTTTGTCTCATTTTCTTTGTTCCTTTTTTTGCACAACTCTTTCTTTTTGTAACACTGAGCTGGCTGGGATGCAAGTCCGTAACAGAAGAAGGGGATTAGACAGAGAGGAGGGAAGCTTTGCATAGTTTTTCTGCTTCTCTCTTGGTCTGTATTATGATTTGCCTTGGAATTCATACATCTTGTGATTTTGTGGTGTGTGTGTGAGAGAGAGAGAGGGAGTGCAGTGTGAACACAGTACATAGGCGGATCTGGCAGGCGGACAGACAGAAAGAGAGACGGGGAGACAGGACTGTCTCCAAACAGAGCTTGAGGTCAGGCTTACTCACTCACACAAATATATGCATTCAAGGGCACGTGCGGACACACACTTGTGCACTCACACACAGAAAAAGCACAAGGTTCCTTTGTCTGAGATCAGGACGAAGAATTTGAGGGAGATGAAGTGAACAAAGCAGAAGAAACGGGTTGGTGCTTGTGGATATTTTGGACCAGGAGGATGCATGGGTGTGACTCATAAACACAATGATTCAGCAGTGGGAGCTGGTTAAAAATAACAGCAAGTAAAGAGCCAAATGACTGTGGATTATCATGATGTGATTGGGCAACCACATTGTGTGTGTGTGTGTGTGTGTGTGTGTCTAACACAGCAGTGTTAGCCCACTGGGGGTCCTGCTGCCTCTGGTAATGTGTATTTAGATGTATATCTCTGTTAATGTGCACGGCCAAAGGGAGCAATCCTGCATGAGTCACCATCAGTAAAATACCCAGCACACCCCCAATTCACACACCCTCCTTCTCCCTTCCTTCTCTCCTGGCGTCTCTCAGCTACCCTGTACTTACACACCTCCCTCTCAGACCGGAGCACGGCTGTTCATCTCTCCCTCCCTACTTATCCTCTGCTCCAATGAGTCACAGAAAGATGATGAAGTCTGTCTGTCCCTGTTCCAGCTGCTTTATCCTGCCGTCTCCTCTGCTGCAGTTTGTCTGTCTATGTAGGTCAAAGTGTTGAAAGTGGCAAACAGGAGATTTAGGTCATAAAAAGGGGAAAAAATGTTTTCTGTAAGCAACTTAAATCAAACCCCATTACTTGCAAATGACAGTATAAAAGATACCGTGTCAGTGTAAATAAATGGTCGTCTTGCAATTTCAAACAGAACAGCAAAGTAAAATGAAAATCATTTGTTGCTTGTTGTGATGTCTGAGTGAAAAAGGTTAAAACAAAACTTGTAACTCTAAGTTCTTGTTGTGTTTTGTTGTTTTTTTGCTTGTAAAGGTGGATGCTAAGATGATCTGTTGTCTCAAAGTTTCAATAACTCAACATTTCAGAAACTTGTAAATATCAACTCAACCTTACAGATTACAGTTCATACCCCCCCAATCTCTCATTGGATTGTCCTTCATAGCTGCGCTGTGTTTGTGTTGTTGGAACCTATATGTAAAAAAATACTTGAGTGAGGAAATGTTAAACAAGCTTGATCAGGTGCATCCACTCAGATGGGAGGACCTTTGCCATAAACAGAGACGTTAAAAACTGAGGAGCTCAACAAGTACCCTATAATTATTATTTTTTCTGTACCGTAAAACAAAAAGGGACCTCCCAGGCTGGAATTGTGGACTTTCTAACTGTAAAGTAACAGAAATGCCCAATAGTAGAATATAAATACTTAAATAAAAAAAATGAATAACTGAGAGTGATTTCAATTTCAAATGCATTCAATTAACAAGCCTAACAGCCTCTTCAATTTACGTTTTGTTTTTTCTATATTCTACATTCTACTGGCATGTCACCACAGCAGCTTCCATGGCCTTTGTTTTGTGTTGCTTAACCCTCTCAATTAACAGCCCAAGTCACACATAGCCATCAGCTCTCTGAAGCCTTTGGAGCATATCTCCAGATTGGGGATGCACAGATCCAACTTTTCTGGGCTTTGGGTATCTACCAATACCAATGTAATACAGTGTTAAATGATAACCCGCAGGCCCTACTGGGGATAATATTTTGGGTAAAAGCCAAAAAAAAGTATGTGGAATCAATGACGTTAACATTTATCTATCTATAAGATATTTAAATATTTACCAGCAGTTTGGTAAAAACAATGCCATAGAACTGACAAAAATTACTATTCAATTGTAAACTTTATACCCTGTAGACTAGTAATGCAACAAAAAACAAAGAGTGCATCAGAGGCAACATTCCAGATCAAGTAGCCAAAAGCGCCAGTAAAAAAAAGCATTGAGCTGGTTGTCTGGATCAGCACCATGGACTGGCTCCTTCCCACCAATCCAGCTTTCAGGGGCTGATACACGATACCAGGATTACAACTGGTGCATCCCTACTTAGGTTGCCATTTTGGTCAATAGCAGGCTAATTAATCCTCTCTGCTCTAGTTTCCTCACAACTAAATCAAAAGGTACCATGTTTAGGTACCTAATTATGACTGTGAGGGAGTGAAAGAGTAAGCAATTTTCTATGCTGGACATGAACACAGCATTGCAAGGATATATATTGAAGAATAAATATGTTTGATTTAAAAAAAAGTTTTATTATTAAACAAATTGATATTTTTTACCCCATAAACACAAAAAAAGTACAGAAAATTGGTAACGTTGAATTCTGGTACCAATTGCTAGGTACCAGGCATCGGTACCGTATCGTTTCAAATGTGAAAGGTACCGATCCCTACTCACAACAACTTGTGCTAACAGGGCTAGCAAATTACATGATGCAAAACAACCTGTTTTCTGTCTCCGCTGTTTTCTCCTTGTGCTTTGAGCACGTGGTTAAGAATCAAACTATTATTTCTATGGTATGAAAGTTTAATGCCACATATTTTGCACTGCACATTAACTTTGTCGTTTTTGTTGAAGTACTTCCAGACATCACTTTTGACATGTTGCAGGTGTAGCAGATGGTTCTGTGTTTGCTGTGCTTTTTCTTTTAGCTTTTTTGTAATAATATGTTCCAAGAAACTTAAGCTGCGTTTCCACCAAGCAGTACGGGTCGGTTCAGTACGGTTTGGGACGGTTTGGGACAGTTAAGTCTCATCCCGTTTGCGTTTCCACAGCAAACTGTGCCCTCTCGTGGTGGGCGGCGTGTAAGCCGCATGCCGGAAGCCACAGCTGGTAAACAATAGCGCGACGCCGTAGCAGCTTACCCCGCGATTAAATCCAACAAAGAAGAAAACGCGACACAGTAAACACAGAGCACAGATGGACGACATGCAGCATTTCGTCCTCTCTGTGATTTTCATGAAACTCTCTGTTACAAAGTGCAGTCAAGCTTCGTTTCAGAGAAGCCTGTGAGCCGCCAGGAGAAATGCAGCCGCTGTCGGGGTGAGTGACGATTCTTTTGACCAATCAACCGTGTGCAGTGTGTTGCTCCACCTCCCGAGAGCGGATCGGTTCAGTCTGGCACCCATAGGAAAGGGTCCCAAAAAAGTGGGACGGCTCGTCTCGGTTTTTAGGGATCCGTCCCGGGATGAGTCTGTGGAAACGCCGCTAAAAGCGCACCGTACCGAGACGAACCGACCCGGACTGCTTGGTGGAAACGCGGCTTTACTGTAGCTGCCATAAAACCGTTGTTTTTGCTGAAATCTGGCTGAGTGTGTTCTAAAGCTGAAGCTATGGTTGGGGAAGTCTACACTTGTTCCTGTATTATTTTTCTACCTATTACATTCAGTTAGGTTAAAACAAATAGCTTGATTACACTTGTAACGCTGTATGAGTTCAAGTTTTGTAACCAAAGCAGCGCTTGCACAGGTACAATAATGGGGTCACTGGTGAATACTTAATGGCAACTTTCTCATACACTTTGCTCTCTTACTCACCTCTGGCTGTCACTTCATAAAGGTTGTCTCTCACCTTTTCTGTGACTATATGCTGATGCATGTGAAGGCTTCTGATTGGTTGGGTTATTACTGGAGAACATTGAGTTGCCTGTAGGTACATAGCTACACAAAACCCGAAAATGATGTCACAGAAAAGCCTCAAAGCAAGGCTTCAGTAGTCAGGTCTGATTTGTGAGGACTGTTCATTGTGTTAACAGGACATATTCGACTTGTTTTGGTTTGATGGAGGAGTTGTAGTCCCTTGAAGACCTGTACTTTTATGTGGTGCAGCAATATCTAAACCAAGAGTTTGAGGACCTTAACAGACAATGACCTCAGTAAACCTTTGGAAAGGGTTTTGGCCGAGCTAAACAGTTGTTAGTATTGAGCAGGTTATGAAACCTTTACAGTGAAACCACAAGATGAAGCTTCTATATGATGTTAAGGTCGGCAAAGCTCTTCATTACAGAATTTACCTGTAAAGAGTACACAGTGCTTTAATGTTATAGGGCGGGGTGGCCAACCTGCGGCTCGAGAACCGCATGCGGCTCTTTGCCTTTTGGTGTGTGGCTCTTTAAACCATTAATTATTGTTATGAGTAGTGGTGTACCAATCAATCTAAATTATTGATATATTGATGTTGTGATCAGTATTGATCAATACTTGGGTGATGAGATTGATACTTAAGTTTCAGTTTCTTTTCTCTACATCACACATGTGCTCATAGCTATATAAATAGATAGATGGATGAAACTTTGTCTCTTCTGCAGTAAAAACAAAAGTTTGTCTTTGACACGGCTCCAAGTACGAATTGAAGCACACTTACAAACGCAATAAATGTCACTTCAAAATTTGGGAATCTTTTGATTTTCTTCTTATGTTCTTTCGATTGTGTGTGAGAGGAAGTGTGTGTGAGTGATGTGGCTCTTTGTAGTACCACAGTAATTTTTGTGGCTCTTGGTCTCTGACTGGTTGGCCCCCCCTGTTATAGGGCATAGGATATAGACATTAAAATGTGAAGTTGAGCTGTAGAAAAATGATGATTTATTATTGATTCATCTCAGTGTTATATTTTGGATTCATTTTTTTCTTTTTTTTCACCTTTTGCTGACACTATCAAGATGACTCATTAAGTAGAGTTATAATCCACAAAAATGCATGCAGAGATATCCATTCTAATCAAAGATCAATTAACACCAGCAGAACACTCATGTTATTGTGATATCCTTATTTAACTCTTCAGTATTTGTAAAAAACAAATATGATCCACTGACTTCAGCACTCAAACACTTGGCTGACAGCAACATGAGCACAGAGTTCCTGTCTGCACACATCTCTAGAGCAGCTTTTATTCACTGGAGAAATGCAGCCTCACATGGGAATTAGCCTGGTAAATACAAGGCTGAGTGATTTTAAGGAACTACAGTAACTTGCTCACTAGCTGAAGCTTTTGGAAAACTTATTTTTTAACTTATTTGTTGCTGTTTTCCAACCCAGCTGTTGGAAAGTCTTCAAATAAAAAACTTTTTTAGTTGACTCGAAAAATGATTAGCGAGGGTGACTACATGTTTATAAAATAGTATCAAAGAGGGTCTACAGCAGGCTTGCAAAAATACAACAGAAAACAGTAATTTATCACAGGTATGAGGCATCAATCACCCACTTCCTGTATGTGACCCTTCACATGACCCCTGTAACATCACTGCCCACGCTAATGAACTTTCCAATACTCAGCTCTGTGTCACAGTCATCTGACAGTAAAGGTGAAAGATGTTCAAATGTGACAATTAAGGAGATTTTACTTTCTAAAAAAGACTGTCGGAGGAAAGAGGAGAGAGAGAATTAGGCCTGAGGAATGGGGATGTAAAACAGTCACAACACAATAAATGGTATCTGATTAAAGACGGTGCACAGTCCTGCCAGATTCC
This sequence comes from Halichoeres trimaculatus, assembly GCF_033239565.1. Taxonomy (NCBI): domain Eukaryota; kingdom Metazoa; phylum Chordata; class Actinopteri; order Labriformes; family Labridae; genus Halichoeres; species Halichoeres trimaculatus. The sequence goes on from NW_027437179.1 coordinate 22,066,722, forward strand.
CCTCTAACAACACACGGCAAGCTCCTCCTCAATGATGACAAGACAACAAGAAACAAGTACACTCAATTTTCCCCTAACACACTTTCACAGCCTTGTTTTTCTTCACATATAAAGTCTTAGTTCTGTTTTTTGTTCAAAATATTTCACACTGATACACATAAACAAGGGAGGTGTGATAAATGCTACCATGATGTTGCCAGATATAAAACATGTGTCATTGTTTCCTTTGAGTCCAGATTAATGAACGCGGTTAAATAATCTGTGAACATGTGTATCCTGCTGTGAGCGTGATGTCAAAAACCACAGTGTGTGTCCATGACATCACTTACAGACAGTGAGTGTGTTTTAGTGGGTGTGCGCAAATCAGGTTGTGACACACACTCGCATATGTTACACACTCTGCAGATTGTTCTCAGACAGCTTGTCATAGGCCCAGGGCCAGACGCATACTGCAGCTCTGATGTCATCACTGCAAGATTGAACACACGGCACTGGGGAATGATCTGTTTTCGCTTCTGTTTTCTCACCCTCCAGTTCACAAACACACCATCGCAGATGTCACACAGCCATGACCTCACCGCAGGCCTGAGTCAAAGCTATTTTTTCTTCACTCTCATTATGGAGCCAGAGAAACTCATGATGATTGATTGATTGGCTACAGATGACTGGCTGTGTTTAAACTGCAGTCAGGATGATAGTAGCACATGAGGCACACCAAACCTACACAAACCAGGCAGAAACAAACATATTATTATGTGGGTAGGCGGACATGAGTCGCTAGGTTCACCTGAGAAAAGTAGTTTAGTTGTAGTTTAAGTCCCATGAACTCCTGTGACTGTGTAAGTTAAAGACGGTGGAAGCTATGGATGGAGGAGGCACATAAAGGAAAGCCAGTAAGGACTGGTGTGCATGGCGGTACATTTTGTCCGAGCCTACTGGAGTTGCATAACTTTCCCTGCACAGCATATGGAGCTAGTGGGTTTCATAGGTTTTATTGGGATGTAAAATCAAGCCAGGAGTGAGAGAGGCAGTGAGAAAATCTGAAATAGCACACGCTGCAGACAGGACAGGTAGACGCACAAACAGCCAGAGACAGCTGACGTTCTCACACACCTACTCAGCTCACAACACCCCACATTCACCCACTAATTCGCTTCCTGACTGAACTGCTGGTTATTCAGTTAGCACAAACTAGCTATTACCACAGGGCAGGTTTGTGTGTTTGTGCATGTCACCCATGGCTGGCCTAGGATTCCAGGAAAAATGCTCCCAGTTTTCCAACACATGCTCAAATGTCAGCTCACCCAACCGTCCCCACACCTCAATATATCCCTTTACCCCTCATTTCATTTAGCGATTGCTCCTATTCTTTCAGCGACAGAAAGGAAAAACTTGGAGCAGAGAATCTCAACTTTTTCTCTGTGCTCGTTGCATCAAGCACGACAGAGTTTCTGAGTGTTGTTATTCTACAGCTCTGTCACCCAATTTACTTAACAGAGTAGAGTTAGTTCAACAGTAAGCTTTAGAGCCGACTTATTTCAAACTGGAGAGACGCAGGGACAGTTTATGTGTGAGGGTAATGACTTAGCATACTTGCGCAACCTTTGGCTGTGACACATGGCTGCAGTGACTTTCTGGTATGCTGGGCTTGTAATATGGGGGAGGGAAATGGGTGGTGGTGGTGGTTAGTGATACAATTCTGGAAGGATGACTTCCAGGTGTTGTGAAACTCATCGACAGCAAACTGAGCGGAGTATAATGACGGGACAGCTGGAGGTTTTGGGAAGTGGTTTAGACTTGGAGACCAGGGCGTAACTAAAAAACAGTCATTTTGAAACACATTCATGTCTCTCACTGCGACTGTTGTCTTTGGTACCACTGCCACATACAGTAGCCTTTTCATAGATCTACAATGAAAGGCTGATGAACAGATGAATAGTTGACTGGGAGGAACTGCTTTACCAAACTATCAAAAATCCACAAGTTTCGAAAGACTGGCTTTGTTCGTGTGAAACCTCACCTAACAGAGGGACAGACAAGGGACACAGCTTCCAAGAAGTAGTTTGATATTCTTCACTAACTCTGCAACTAACCAACAACATCAACAGGCTTAACTTTGCTGGACTCAACATTCGGCCATTGTTTTTGGCTCAGCCCTTTTAAAGTTGTGGATAATTTAAGTTACAGCTCAAACAACCAACATTTCAAGCTGAGGACTGTTGTTGGTGAAATACCAAGGCCAGGTAAATTATCTGAGCAAATATAAGTTATTTTTTCCTGTTATGTCTTGCAATTGGTTTGGTTTAGGAGGAGGTGAGAGTAACAGAAAGGTAACACATGATAAAAAGAAAACCCAGACTAATAAAGGAAAAAAATGATTACCCAGTCACTATTCAAATCTCTTAAACATACTTCAAATGAGTGATTTGGGTATGTTTGGGGGCTGCGGGGAAATGAATTCAAAGGCTAAAAAAGCATAAAACAAATTTGGAAATTTTTTTCTTTAAGGCAAAGATTAAATTAGATAGATTAAATAGTAAAAACAGGGAGGTCTGTGGTAGGTTTTTAATCTCCTTTATGTCAGAGCAAGGATATTTAAGCACATAAGTAACTTTGACTTTTCACAAGGACGGCAGATGACAGAAATACTCAGTGAGAGAAATTAGTGAGTTACCAGCTCCCTGATCAAACGAAGGCCTTTTTTTATTGAGGTTTGCTTTGCTTGAACCAGAAACAAGTCATGAAATGAACCTTGAATAATTAATTTAGACCGGGAAATGAGAGTAAATACCACAGTGCCAGTCACAATTTCCTTGAGTGGTCACGGTGACACCCTAACAATTCCAGTCTCAACAACAGATGGGCAGACAGGGAATAATACACAGAGAAGAAGAGAAAACAGAGGAAAGGTGTTTGATTTGGGAGAGAAGATGCTTTTGTTCAGAAATCAGAAACTTAACCTACTTAGCTTACAGCTTGTGTGTACAATCACCTGACCTATTTCTTCAGTGTGCGCAAATGTATTTGTTAAAGGTCAGGACAATGTGACTCATCAAGTGATCGGTAATGGAAACAAAACTCTCACCCGTCTCTCTCAGTGTGTCTGTGTGTGAATGTGTGTGAGTGTGTGGGGTGCTATTTACTCACATGTGATACTCTTGCTGGGTGTTGTGAGCTCTGAGTGTGAGAGAACACCATTACACTTGTCTCTATGGTCACCTCGCAGCCTTTCCTGGGTACCATTTAACCTCAATATGAGGGGCTCAGTATACGTTTGGGCCACATCTGAAACATAAGAACACAGATACACAAATTAAGACACTTTGGTGCAGATTTTTTGGAATTCCACAAAGCTTGATGCTTTAAGTTTTCTTACCATGAACTAGCTGACTGTGGCTGCTTTCATTGGGGATATTAGAAACTACAAGCAACAAGCTGTTTTCCCACTTGCAGTAAACTTGTCTACTCCCATGTCATTTCCCATTCACCAGCACTTAATTTAAACAGAGCTCTGCTGACTTTAACAAAGCAGAAGATTTTGTCTGTATGTGTTGCTGTGTGCGCTCTGTCATCATCTTCCATCTGGAAGCAGTTAAATCCGACCCCTTGGGACTGTTTAGGGCTCTATGTGCGTGCTTGTGAAACCTGAAATCTGTGTGTGCAGGGACGTGTGTGTTTAAGAGTAGGTGAGCGTATTTGTGGTCTGTGTGTGTGTGTGTGTGTGTGTGTGTGTGTGTGTGTGTGTGTGTGTGTGTGTGTGTGTGTGTGAAATGAACACATAAGAGGATGTACACATAATATACATAAAGTCAATATGTGTCTGGGTGTTTTATGTGTTCACCGGTACCATGCAGTGCTCTAATGAAGCTGTTATTATGAACACACACACAAACACTGCACAGAGGCCTTCAAAGCAGAGCAGGCTTGGGCCTCCGAGAGGTGCAGACTCATTCCTGGGCAAATGGGAGCCAGCTGGGCTTGATAAACACACACACACATACATACACACACACTCTCAAGAACACACACAACCAAACCACGTCCTGTGTGTGGACTCAACACTTCCCGGCTATGTTTATTTACTCTATCTTCTCTGGCTCACTTCTCTATCTGTCCTCTCTTTCCTGTCCCCTGCTCCCCAACCTCTCACACTCTTCAGTTCACATTCCCTCTTCACTCCAACAAATAAATCTTCACATATTTGGCATAACTATATAAGTATACTCGCCCTTTTTACTCGGTGTATATAGCACCTATGCTAAGGTAGCTCAGCTGTGGAGAGTTGTATGAGAAAGTACACAGGATGCTTTTTCAAGAATCTGAAAGCAAAATTTTGAAATATCTAACACTTAAAGTTCAAATACAAGAGGTTCATTTACTTCTTTGGGTGTGTTTTTATCATTTTTTTCTTAGTATCATTAAAATGGTACCATTACCAAAAAACAACTGGATGATCAAATACATGTGTCTTACTAATTGATGACAGATTGTGTTCAGTTATTGCAACAGTGACACACAACCAGTAAATGATGACCAGCAAAGGCCAGGTGAACACATGTTTTTAGTGAATTCCACTCTTTAGTGTGTGTTGCTGTTAGTGGGTTGTGTACACTGTGTGTCTGTAATGCTTTTATGAAACATGCACTAAACTTCTGGATACTTCCTGAAACTTCCCGGGTGGTATGCATGTATCAAAGCAAATGGTTCAGAGTTTTCATCCAAACCTCACCCAGACTTTTTGCTGCCAGCCACCTCAGATTTCTTTAAGAAGGCTAGGTGATTTAATGTTAAAAAGACAAAACCAAGGTGAAGTGATGACCGGTAAATCATTTGGCTGGTACACAAGCTTGTAGGAGCCTCCTGCTACTAAAGGAGCTCCTTCACACTCTTTTCTCATTAGATTATTTTTATAAGAAGCATTGATGTTAAATATAAAAAAATGTTGATCATCAACCTGGACTATGCTTACCCACCATTGTGTATCCTGTGAATATGACACTGCAACTACAAGAGCATCTGTTTCATGATGAGATCAACTCCCTCACACACAAACACCTCTAAACAGGAAAATTTACATATTACATGTGTGATTAATTTCAGGGCAACCGCATCCTAACACATCCCCACTATGTGATAAATGTTAACACCACACTGGAACACCTGACCATCAGCTTTGGTCTTTCCCTAAGTTAGCCTCTATCTGGAGCCATGTGTTTGATAATATATCAAAAGCATTAAAACTATAACCGAAGACCCACTGGTAGACACAGACTCATACATTGATGAATACTTGGGTCAAGCTATCTCCCTGTGTACATTGCTAGCTCAACACCTCATCTTATAAATGTGCAAGTCTGAAGCAAGTCCTTCATTTCACCAAAGGCTTAAATAACTGGGAAACATTTGACACTTTGATTGGTTGCAATACAAATTAGCTAACAGATAAAATACTCTCATGAGAGTGTGGAAACCCCCTTTTGGATAAATAGCTCACCACCTGCACTTGAGCCTTCTAAAGCAGCATCTTACATGACATTTATGTTAGTAGAACTGTCACCAATACACTTTGTAACACACTGATGCTTTTTTTTTTTTAACTGTTTCTCTGCTTGTGTTTCCATTTGGTTTTTCACTTTGTACAGCTCCTTTCTACATGGGTTTTGTACACTTCATTACCCAAATCTTTACCTTTTTTTATTCAGTTTTACTTGTGTACAACCTTTTGTGCGCTTTTTGTCTTGTATTTGCCTAAAACAGTCAATTAGAAAAAAGAAAAAAAAAGAAAATTTATTTGTATGGAAAGGGTTTAACACATACAGAGACAGGAGATAAAGCTTCAACACCACTAACTCTAAAACTAGATCAGAATTGACTTGCCATGCTTCATACATATTGCACTCGTGTCATCCTGTGTATTTCTCCATACTACCTGTTACTCTGCTCTGTCAGTGTTTATCAGTGTATTTCTATTCATCGCAGAACCAGTGAAATAAATGTCAGTTCCTTCTTTGGTTTAATTCAGAAGAAACAAATCGAACATTGCTGACAAAAACTGTACGAGATCATAGTTAGAGGTACAAATGACGATTTTCCTAAGAAGTCTGAGTGCTGTCTCATGCTGTGAGTCTTGATCAACGTAACCCCTTTGTTGTAACATACTGATGCAAAATAAATGCCAGTGCAAAAGCTGAAAAGATGAAGGCAGAGCCAACGACCCTGAAACATAACTTGGATGAACACTCTCTCTCAGAAGATGTGTTATTTTCTCTAAAAACATGCAAAATATCAAAGGGAGTGATTTGAAAAACTTAGTTATGTAAGGTGGTCTAGCCTTGAAGAAGGGGATCAGTGTTTTAAGCATCGGGGGATTAGTGTTTGTCCATACTTTCATTGGTTTGCATGTGTGTGTGTCAGTGTGAGCTTTATGTGTGAAGCGGAATTTCATTGCATGTGAAGTCGGAGGGGACGTAAACAGGACCTGAAGGGATGGGACGTGCTTCCTGCTTTTCCGTTTTATCAGACATTGGTGCACAAACATCACTCACATACCTGTACACAAGCACCACACAGTTCAAACACATACACTCATATCCCAGTGTCAGGATCCTGCTGCTTCTCTTCAAACACTCTATTTGTCTCCTGCATGTGGAAATCATTTCTATGGCCCATGTTGTATCCATTAGTCTCAATCAGCCGACTTCAGATATAAAAACACGACACCAAGCTCTGTATGTGTATTAAAGGCTATGTATGTGACTGACTGGCAGGCTGTGTATTTCTCTGTCATGAAATGTGTTTAGTCTCACAGAGTTACAGAAGATTTTATAACTGTAACCCTACACTAATACTGAATCTGCATACAGTCATATAATAACCCATCTACTTAATCCTTTATGCCAGGTAGGAACAAAGTAATTAAAATCAGTGTAAACTACCTGATCATTGTTCAGTGTATTTGGTCATGATTAGGGATGGGTACCTTTCACATCTGAAACAATTTGGTACCAATGCCGGTACCTAGCAATCAGTACTGGTACTTAACAGTAACAATTTTCGGTACTTTTTTGTGTTTATGTGATAAAAAATATAAATTTGTTTAATAATAAAATTTCAGTCAGACAACTCACATTTGAATTGTTTATTTAGCAGCAAATATATTTTATTTTTGGCGTCCAGGCTCAGGCCTCATCGCCCCTCACAATAAGTTTACATGGCGACATTGAGGAGTGATGAGCAAAACATACTGAACACAATCCCCCCCGGAGCCTGCAGGTGATTGCTGGGGTGGTGGTGGGGACAAAAGAAACATGCAGCATTACAAACGCAGGGCAGCCAAGACATTGACAGGCAGAAAGGGATGGGAGACTCCCGGTTTAAATAGACCGCCCAATTGAGAGGCAGAGTGTGATAGCAAGATGGTTATGACGTGTGCGACACGTGGTATGTGCATAGCAGTGCTGCTCGAGTTGACTGCCTGAACTAGCTCGCGGGCTCGCCCCATATATATATATATTTTTCTCTATATGACATATTTATTCTTCAATTTATAACCTTGCAATGCTGTACTCATGTCCAGTATGTAAAATCGCCTACTCCTCCTCTACCTCACAGTCACAAGGAAGCATTAAGGTACCTAAACATGGTATCTTTTGATTTTACATGAATTGGTACCCGGTACTTTAGACAGAATTGGGTTGGTACCTATAAAGTATCTAATTCGGTACTCATCCCTAGTCACAATTTCATCAAAAGAACTGTTTATGTATCTTCAAAAATGAAATTCAAATTTAATTTAAACATGCTCATGCTTGTATTTATTGTTCAAAATCATTTACATCCATATCAAAACCTCTGGCCACTTTCCCTTAAAGGTGATTTTGATGGCAGCTACACTACTTTTAGTAAGGAGAAAGAAGCCTTTTACAGGACAGTCTTCACCTCAAACAACATCACGACAAATCAAAAATATTGATGTTAAGGAGACAGAACATTGTAGTTGTATTACAGATGCACCAATCCGATCCAGGTATCTGGTATCGGCCTTGATACAGCCCCTAAAAGCTGGATTGGGTATCAGTGGGCAATGATTGGTCTCAACTTGACACCAAGGCTAAACTATGATTTAGTATACAGAGTATACAAATTTACAGTTTAATAGTCATTTCTGTGAGTTCTGAAGCGCTGTTTTAACCAAACTGCTGTTTAACATTTAAACACTTCCAGTTTAAATAAATATCAACTTCAGTAATTCCATATGTACACATTTTTTGTCTTTTACTCAAAGCATTCCCTGTCTTTTCCCACAGTAGTGCATGCAGGTTATTATTTAACACTGGTATAGAATCAGTATCAGTATCGGTCAATACCCAAAACCCAGGTATCAGTATCGGTACCGGAGCATGAATAGTTGGATCGGTGCATCCCTAAGTTGTATAATGCTTGTTCAGTATATGAAGTGCATAGCTTTACGTGAGTGTCACCTGCGTCAGCTGAGACCTTCCATGTAGCTCTACACTGGTTTGTTTCTAGTCTTATTGCAGCCAAAGAGCAGCAGGGGTTAAACTGTGTAGGCCCAGTGACTCTGTCAAAGCTCTCCCTCTGTAAACTTTCAAAACCACGATTGTTGGAGCTAAACACATCCCCACCGAACCCCCAGTGCCATCCAAACAGGCCTTCAACCAATTGTGTGTTGGCATCAGCATCAAACCACCAAAACCGCGCGACCTCAGAGCCATTTCTGAGATCTGACAAGGATGAGCCTCTAATTCAAATCAGACCCGAGCAATCAAGAGCCACTGAGGAGATCTGGCTGTGTGTTTACACGTGTGGATGAGTATGTGTGTTTGTTTGTGCATGCTTGTGTGTGTGTGTGTGTGTGTGTGTGTGTGTGTGTGTGTGTGTGTGTGTGTGTGTGTGTGTGTGTGTGTGTGTGTGTGTGTGTGTGTGTGTGTGTGTGTGTGTGTGTGTGTGTGTGTGTGTGTGTGTGTTAATTCATGTGTGTTTGTAATTAAGTGTGCGCGCACGTGTCAGTGGCCCTGAAGGGGGCCATGTGGAGGAATTTCAGTTCCCTTGTAAACAAACATTAAACTATTAAAGCAAAAACATATGGATCACATAGGGCAATGTTTGGCATAAACACAACACAAAAAAACACACACGTGCAAACACACACTCAGGCTATGTGAGCTGGCAAATGAAGTGATATATCCTGGATCACCTGAAGGGAAGCACAGTCGGCTGTTCCTCTGGGTCTGATCTCTGAAGGGGGGGGTGTCGCTTCACAGAGAACAGAAGGCTGAGCCGAGTTTACCTTTTAAAAAATTGTTCCTACAGCTTCACTAACACTTCTTCAGAGGCTCAGACTTCTAATGTGTATACAGAAGGAAGTCTCCCTGGTGTGTGCATCCCTTTGGCAAAGACATACAGCACATACTGCATGCACCCCACCCGTCACAGTCAGGAGCAAACATCCAGAGTACACCAGATGAGTTCATCAGATGAAATTTATCTGACTTTATTCATAAGTGAGGGGAAAGTCATACATTCAAATCGTACTTGCAGAAAGAGAACTATGAGCATGTACTGTTTATAAATCAAAACGAGCTGCAAACAAAGACATGTTACTGCTTGCAACTGATTTCAAGACCATAAAACCTAAATTACTTTTTAACCTGTATCAATTGTATCACTTCCCAGCTTCAAATACAAATATCTTACCTTTTTACTGCCACATTCACTAAAATTAGCTCTAAAAAAATCATCAGTTTAAGATTCTGACACTGTGATACAGAGTCAAAGAACAGAGAGTGAGACCAAAGTGAATGTTGTGAAGTTACGGACCAATTTGATGATTATAGACTGCAGTGATATCAAACATTTCGAGCGTAGAGCTTGATGTTTCTGTTCCATTTTGATGACTTTTAGTGAGAATCAAGCTGTACAACTTGGTCCCCTTTTACTGTGAAAAAGACAACTGTAGCAACTGTAGACTTAAGTAGATGATCCGCTCTCTTGAACTGTCAGCAATGGTAGCATAGCATTCACTTCTGAGTTCAAGTAAGGACACGTTACAAAAGGCCTGGGCGATAAAATGATAAAGATAAATAACGCCGAATAACTTTTCCTTGATAGAAACTTGAGATGTGGTTGATTTGAATTTTGATAGAATTCATTCATTCATTCATTCATGTTTTGGCAGACATATGATTAGCCAGTCACATCTGGGAGGAGGAGATTCAAATATAATCATTTAGCTTGCAGAGTGATTTATCAAACCTGGAACTGTTAGCCGTAATTTTTTTTGTGTCTATATTTAGAATGTTGGAAAGGCAGGTACAGACTCATACAGCGTTACACTTAAACGGCTAGGGTCACTGAGGGGTGGAGACGCAATGATAGTTGAGAGAGAATTTTCAGTGTGTTTATCAACACAGTTGGACTGTCAGAATTAAAAAATACTGGAGACATATCATCCATCCAACAACGCCATGTCTGAGCTTTGATTGTCTTTGACTAAAGCTTTGTGTTTTCACCAGCTGCGCTGGTCTTTACCCACGTGTAATGCGCTCTCTGGAGCTGAAGATGAACCTCCCTCTTCATTTGTGGGCGGCTCAGTTAAAGGACACTGAATGACCCCTGGATTGTTGACAGGGCATTTACAATCAATGTTAGCCCAGACAAAGCACCGACTAGCTGCTTCGTGTGCACAACGATAGCCTGAGTGTCACGGTGGAGGGCGCACGCCATACTGGACACAGCTCTCACCTCTTGTTCAGCAGCCTGTGACCCATACGTCTGAGTTCTCCAACTCCATGGCTTCAAACTTGCTAGCACGCACTAAATCGCCATTCAAAGAGGGCGGTTTGCACCTGTTATCAAATGCACACACTGTCTTAGTAGATCACCTGCAACACCCCCACTAATAACAAAAATAAAGGAGATGTACCTGTTTTATTTAACTAAAGTACATCTGTCACGTTAAACCTCTGACAAGAGTCAAAAATAACCTTCTGACATCTTCAAAACTCACTTAATGGAGCATTTTAAATAGACAAAATAGCTATTTGATTTATATTATGATAAATATCGATATTGACTGATGTGAAAAAAACGTTTTGATAGGATTTTTCCTCATATTGCCCAGCCCTATGGTACAGTATCTGGCTGAAGCTGTGCAAAGTGCAAATCAAGTTGTCTGGGTGGTCCTTTGTTTGCATCCATCGTGCTGCATAATGAGCTCCTCAATATTGCTTAGTTGCATAAGTTTCTCATGATGTGCATGAGCTTAGGTTTTTCACTGTGGCAGGGGGTCGCCTGGACTACACACAAAATCTGATAGTCTTTGATTTGGGGAGGTCATCACTGAGACTCTTGCTGGCAAATGTGCCACCCCAAATACCCAAATACATCATGTCTGCCCTGTTGCTTGTACCTTTTTTGGAATATAAGGCGGCACTTTTCTGGTGTTTTTTATTAGATACTAATACGGGTTATTTTACAGCTGTGTTTGAACTAAATAATAGCACAATTTCAACAAACAACTTGCTTGTTTTAAAGTGTATTTTGCCAGAGTAGCACTAGTCCTCATATTAAAGAGGTTTACATTTGAGATAGACAACTTACAAACTTTATGTGTAATACATTTTGAGTGTGTAACTAAGAAAATACAGTTAAGTCAGACAGTACTATAAAGTTCATGTAAAAGAAGAAAAGTACCTTTGCGCTTTGATAAGTAGTGAGTAAAACATTTTAGAGCACAATGATACTGCCCAATGTTGTGTACGGTGATTTAAGTTCATACTACGACACTATTTTACTGTTAACGACCAGTAATTTAATCTAAAATTACGCCTGATACTGATGGTTGCATGCCTATTCAAAACTGCACTTCTCAGGCATATACACAGACAATTGGTTGCCCGCTGACTCATCTCTAAACATAAAGATAAAGATATCAGAGAGTTGAAAGATTTAGAAAGAAGAAACAATGAGGTGAGATGAAGAGCAACCAAGCAGAATAATGTTCAGTGGAGCGCAGTTAGAGGAGTTGACGCAGTAGCAGCTCTCTGGCCAGCAGTAATGACTGGAACTGATTGAAAACAGACACAACTGCTGACCAGGACGGAGGATAACACAAATCAAAGAACATGTGACTGAAGCAGCAACATGGTTTTTATCTGTATCCCTCACTAATACACACAGATTGACACACACACACACACAGAAAAGAAAAGGCAACTGTGTAGCTGCAGTCTAGGCTGAAAGTTGGAGGAACACACACAGATACACACAAACACTGCACAGAGGGGCTGTGAGAGTGCTGTACTGGAATATGTCCAAAATCAGAGATTATGGCTGCTGAGAGAATGGAGCAGTGTAAGCTCATTAAAGACAAAAACTGTCTGCTGTTGAACAGGCTTAAGGGGAATTTAATTGTGTTACTTTGTCTCTGAGATTCCTCTGGTTCCTGGGAAAAAAAACGACACAGCTGCTTGCTGAGTGTTGTACAGCAGTTTTTATCACAAGAAGTCTTTGTGATGAACATGAGATAGATCTATGTGCTGCATATAACACAATCTGGCAACATTTGAAAAGTTACAGTCATGATAAATGGTAGAAAATTTAGCAGCATTTAGCATTCAGCATTCAGAAAGTAAAAAGCCGGATAAACAGATGGCTTTGGTAACCTTGCACTATCAACCCAGAAGCATACATTAGTAGAATGAAATAAAAGAGCCACTTCACTCTTTTATTCTCCCTCTGCTCTAAGTATTTCATTCATTTTTGTACATTTGTAACACTTAGCTAGCAAGACACATCCTGAAAGATTATTATTATACTCCTGACTCCTATTTGTTCTTATGCCCAGGGCACATGGTACTAGGGATGGGTACCGAATTAGGTACTTTGATAGGTATCGACCCAATTCTGTCAAAAGTGCCGAGTACCGATTCACGTAAAATCAAAAGGTACCATGTTTAGGTACCTAAACGCATCCTTGTGACTGTGAGGGAGTGGAAGAATAGTCGATTTGCCATGCTGGGCATGAACACAGCATTGCAAGGTTAAATATGGAAGAATAAATATGTTAAATTGAAAAAAACATATATTTTATTATTAGACAAATTGATATTTTTTACTACATAAACACAAAAAAGTACAGACAATTGGTACCGTTGGGTACCTGTACTGATTGCCAGGTACCAGGCATCGGTACCGTATCGTTTCAAATGAGAAAGGTACCCATCCCTACATGGTACGGATACAGATCTCGATGTTGCTTCTGTGGTATCACTACGACGAGCCGTAGATTATTTTCCCAGTTTGTTATTACTGGGAACCACAAGAAGTCAGACTATAAAAATGCCAGATGCCTCAATGTGTCACTGCAGATATGCTTACGTTGGCTGGGTTGCTGCTCCAACCTGTTTACATGTGTAGGAAAGTGAAAGGCAAGAAGTTACCACTCTCTCTCTTTCCCACACACACACTTAAACACACACACACACACACACACACACATACACACACTTCACTTCTCAGTTTTAAGTTTTACTAAAATACAATTTGATATATATTTGCAATTATTATTCAAGCTAGCTCGGCTCATTTATAATAAAAAAAAAATCAGCATTTTTCTCGTGTATTCTTGTAATTTATCCTTTTTTGTAGCTGTAAAATAATTTCACTTTGACACATTCATGCTAATTATGTTCATAATATATGTTTATTAGGGATCCACCATTCTAACTTTTCTGGTTCTGATACCGATCCTGATCCGATACCAGTGTTAAATAATAACCAACATGCCCTACTGTGAGATAAGACCGGCAATTTTTGGGTAAAAGGCAAAAAAATGAGTATAAGGAATTACTGAAGTTAATATTTATTCAAACTATGAAATATTTATATGTTTACCATCAAATTAATTTTTCAGAATGTACACAAGTTCTTTTCAAATGTAAACTTTATATCCTGTTGACTGGTAATGCAGCACATAACAAAGCACAAGTGAAGCAGAGGCAGCATTTCAAAACAAGTACCAAGAGCGTTGGTAAATAAACAACAAAAAGGCATAGAGTTGTTTGCCTGGATCAGCGATAAGATCTCTTCCCACCCATACCGATCGAGCCTTCAGGGGCACAATACACCGATAACCTATATCACCAATCAGTGTCGGTGCATCCCTAATGTTTATACAAAAAACCTGATCTAACATACTGTAGTCCGATATGTTATCGATCTGCATCATTCTAAAGAAAAGCAAGAATGGTTTGGCCCATGTGTCGTACTTTGAGCCTTGTCATCACTTAAGATTTGAAACTGAAACAGTCAAACCCTCACCTATGAATGGGAATATCTGACTGCAACAGTGACTTGACAGTAACAAGCCTCAGTACGCTTGCTGACTTGCACCATCCCTCCACGCTGACACTACCTGTCAACAGTATATAACATGGGTTATGAGGATTTGGATACACTATTGCAGTCAGGAGCTGTAGAGAGAGAGAGAAAAAGAGACCAGGCCACCAGAGCAGCAGAAACAGTTTCTCAAATGTTTGCGAGGTGGTGAAAGGGAAAAAAACATGCTCATTTTCGTAGTTCAAATATGCTGTAAAAATGCCTCAAATTGCTCCTAGTTTATTTCAATCTCTGTGAGAAACCAAATTAGACACAATCCTCAACAAACCTCAGGGACTAAAAGGGGACAAGTTGGCAAATAGCTGTATCGGCACCAGGGGAATTATTCTATGAGAGCAGCAGTATGACCAAAAGATATGAGAGATTTGTCAGGTTTAATCCTTGATAGAGATTAAACACGTTAACTCAACTACACACATTTGAAGTTGAGTTATTTGATTAGACAATAATGGAAAACCTAAAGTTTGATAAGATGGATAGGCAGTAAAACAAAAGTTTGGTGAATGGTAGTCCGAATCTTACTGTCAATAGCTTAAGCTTCTAGCAACTCAAGCTAACTTGACTTATCAGAAGGACAAGATTCCTTATAGCCTGTTTAATGAGGTCCTAATTCACAGTTTTCAAAGGTCTCTGTGTCCTAGAAGTTCCACAGAAAATACACTTCTTTACTTTCTGACAGATTTCAGTTGATTACGGCTAATTTCTCAGGAGCAAAAAGCAAGCTACCAAAAATACAGCCATGGGGAAAAGATAATGCTAAATTGCCGAGCTAAAGAGACTCACCTCCCGACTGTACTGATTTATCAATACAACAAGGTGTTTGTTTTTTATGATTTAACCAGTATAAGTTGATAAAGTTGGTTTCAGAGATGAACCTAACCCAACAGACCAGGTCTGAAATATTTTAAGACCAACTCATGGACTTTAACACCAAGAATCTTTTGTGGGCTACATCTCAGAATAAAATGTTGCCACCTAAAGTGTGAGACACTTGAGTTTTAGCAGTTTGACATTTGATCTCTTTCAAATTTCAGTCTCAAAACAAAAGAAAACTCTTGTTCAATCCCAGGGACAAAGATAAACTCAGACAAAAGCAGGGAAGTGGGCAATAAGAGGAAGAGAGAAAATAGAGTGAGTGAGATGCCAGTGGCGAAAGAGACGGAGGGAATCTAGTATGTGGTGGTTAGAGGCTCTTGTATAAACAGACAGGCTCATTGCATCTTCATGCCTGTGAGGGAGCAACACTCACAGCAGTGAGCTACGTGCTTCTGTTAACACATGCACCACACTTCAATGGCTTTGTAATGACAGAGTGGAGCTTTATTCACCTTCAGTAGAGAAGCCTGCTAGAATGTAGGGGAAGAATGAAGAGTGAATAGCACTGTTATTGACTGGCTCCCATGCTAATGCTAACAAGACAAAGTCTCCATTAAAACATGGCCAAACACCTCTTTGAAATGAATCAGCTGTATTTACAGTAATTTCATTGCAATAGTTTTGAATACCACTGTATTTGACTAATGTTTATGCGATTGTCTGACAGGAAAACACCTACTAAAAAAAAACAAAAACATGAGGCCTCGCTTACAGAGTCTAGGGAAGAGGTTGAAGAGCAGCTTTTTACAAGTGACATTTCTGACTTCACACTTTTACTTTGATATGAAGCTTGTGCTATTTGTTACTTCTGATGTAACGTGTAAAATTTTAAATAAGATGGGGCTGTTTGGTTTGCTCATGTTGAAGAAGAATCTCTGTATCAAAAAAGCTAGAACTAGATGATAGAATGAGAAACGGGGAGCCATCCTCCTGTCAGCTGAAAGCATTTTAACTGGGAACAGAAAAATGTCGACAGGTACGATTTTGGCAAGTAAAACTAATACAATGACATCAAATGTGATCAAATATTTACAAGATGAATGTGGAAATCATTGAGTTGACTTCTTCTAAAAGCAGCTAGATATGTGCTGAATTGCAACTTTGTTTGAAATAGATCTATAAATGCTTCTGTTGAGCTGTACCAAAGCCCTGCACCCTGCAGGCACAGGGGCGGGTTGGGGTTGAGTCGGGTGCTGAAAGCAGGGCCTTGTTGCCCTCACCAATCTTCTCCTCCCTACCCTGGCTCACCTATGTACTGACTGCTAACACACACACACTCAATTTACTCTTACATGAAAGTAGCCAGACAGGCAGTCTAACTTTAGTGGGAGAAGCCGCAGTTACACTTTGTGTTGGCTACCTTAAGAGTGAGCACAGGTAAAGTCAGCACAGCCAAAAAAACATGCTCAGACACAGGTCTGTGGTTTAATAACTCCATAATTCTTCATGGAGATATTATCATTAAATCTGAGGCTGTTCTTACATTCAGAACTGTGCACCTAAAGCTGATCAGAGGTCACAATAATGAATGGATAGATCCTGTGGTTAACCACATTCGATTTAGAAATCAAGACAGGTTGGGTTGAGACTTGTAAAACAAACTAAAATGAGAACCTAATGGTCCATTGAAGAATTTTGTTGCAGGCTTCCATGGGAACATCCTGCTCTGCACACTTCCCTTACTTTTACCACATCTTCTCTAATCGCCCCATAGGAAATGCACAATGATCAGCAGTCTCTGTTGTTTTCCAACTCGAGGAAACCTCATTTTGGCTGATCCTGGATGAGTCATTCAGGCACAAAATCGTTACGAGTTGCTCCATATCACCTCTTACCCTCCCCTCTGTCAGTCAACCCCTACCATGACCAATCACACGAAAAGGGGAGGGGTCCATTCCCAAATTCCCAGAAGTCCCATTGCAGTCTTTGAGTATTCCACTGTGCTGAATGAGTCCTGACCCCTCAGATCATCCAAGACGGCATTTCCCTCAAACAGACAAATATCCTTTTCCTTCAGAAAGCAACTGTTTTATGAGTCAGATAAAGGGCCTGACCTTATGTGTCATCTTTTTTTGTAGAGTACAGCTAGTAAATTCTCTATAGATCAGAATAAAAGGAAAATGTGTTACACACAGCTATATTCACACAAACTGGTCATTTTCTGACTATGCTAAGGGTCACATAAATAAAAAGCTCTTAGGTGGCCTTGCCTTCATTTAAATAGGACAGCCAAAGACAGACAGGAAATGAGAGAGGGAGGACTAACGCGCACAAAATTATTCTGGGACAAAAATCATTCCTTCAACCAGTGCAATAAGAACTTTAGTCACTCTCTCCTGAGTGACTAAAGTCATCTTCTTACTTACCTGTACTAGAAAAGGGCTCTGGATTGGGGCTGACACTCTCTGTGGTCAAAGTTGTGTGTGAGTTTGGTTGTGTAGCTGGTAGGCTAGGATCCCCATCATCAGGTGGCTCAGGGGAGACGGCAGGGGCGGTCCTCTCCCCTTCCATTGGCCTTGCTCTTAAGGAGGAGGCTGAGGGGTCAAGGTGTGAGCCTGCAGGAAGGGAGGAGACAGAACCGTTCATTATTAGGGTCCTCGCCCAAACAGGGAGGGCATCTTCTACTTAGTATTATTGTTATCATTATTATTATTATTATTACATCACATTGTTATTAAAGATAATTGCACAGGCCACATAACAGATTTCACATTGTCTTCAGTAAGCAACAGGGCAACAGTCCATGCTTCATCAACTTGAACCAACATGAATCCCTTTCGGCTATTCTAAAATCACTACAGGAAAGGGAAGACTGCTTTCATGAAACAGTGGAAAAACAGCAGGAAAGAAATAATCATAGTCGACTTTAATTAATAGTTATTTAGATTTTTTTAAAACATATCCTGTGAGTAAAAATAATGGTAGTCTTTATCTGTATATTTATACACATCATTTTAGTTTCCAAGGTGTGTTGTGAGAAGACACAAAAATGAATCAATTCAGCAATAAAACACAAGATGAAAGGACATGCTGGAAAAAGCGAAAAGAGGCCTGGCAGTTTCTTTTATTATTAAACTAAATCTACAAATCAATCATTTGTGCACAGTTTGCAGCATTTTGAAAACTATTTTGATACCAAATATATAGGAAAAACAAGAGTTGGAGTGTGGAAAAAGACTACTTTTGGTCTATCATTACAAAGAAAAAAGAAATGGGAAGGATCTATCACAGTCAAAAAGTCTTCATGCTCACTTTTAAGGTGTTTGTGTTATAATAATGTTGCTCAATAACATATAAGATAAACCTCTGCTGGTCTGTTCTGTCCTTCCTCTTGTTACATTTATTTTGAAAGGCCATGTGTTTGTATTATGCAATATATTTTCATAAGAATCCATCAGTGAATCGAAACCGAGCCCTCCTGAAGCTCGTTATGAAGGTGTGCAAGTTTAGTGAGCATCACGTGCCAGCTTGTGTTTCGCGCGCGCCTCTCCTGCCAGAGAAACTCAGCTGGACAGCTGTTTGCGCGCTCCCGTGATTTTGCTCCGCACTCGCTGCCCCCGAAAGTTTTGATATCCCACGACTGAGTTTTGTGGAAGAGCTTTATTAAACGAATCACACGCTCGCTTCAACCACTTTCTGGCGCTTAAATAACTCCAACAGCCTTCGTTTTACACTTCTGAAACAATAAAAAGTCTGAAGAAGTTTCTAGAAAGGATAAAACGCATCCTTGCACTCATAAAAACAGTGTCAAAGTCCTGGCAAGGAGGAAATTTTAAGCCCAGGTTCTAAAACACTTCTGTCCAACTTTTACAACAATTTCAGATATAATTGTTGAGTATTATCTAACGTAGTGTAACTGCTAGCTAATAACGGGCGTACTCTGTTTACCTTTATTGCATGTCTGTGCCTTTGCTTTCCCAAAACGAGTCCCTGCATGCTCAGATGAGCTCAACTCCAGTGCGGAGATACCCTTTTCTGTCTGAATTTGTACCTACGGAAAAAAACAACTCTCTTGAAGTAGCTTTAGCAGCGTAGGAAAACAACTTCTTACCTTATGTCTGGCTGGGACACGAAGCAGTCCACCCTTTGGCTAATTCATTCTCTGTCCGCTTCAGGTGGACTTGCCCTGCGACACCTTTCCAGTCCTGTTTTGCCTCCACTCTCGTCACTTTAAACGGCCACAAAATCTCTTTTCCACACATGCAGGTGCCTCAAACTTCCAATTCAAAGCATTTTTCTCCAACGAAGATAGTTTTTTCTCCGCCTCCAAAGTTTCTCTCTCCGGCTCGCCCCGTCCTCCAGCACACCAGATGTTGGGAAGTTTCTGTGTCTCTGCAAGCAACTCGCTGAATACTATTTGTCTGCACTGCAGGTCTCCCCACCTTCTATTGCGTTACTGCTTGCAAAGTCAGCGCACCAAAACGTCCCAAAATTTCAATAAACTTTTGAAATGAGCAGTATCCGTCCTGTGTGCTCTCTCTGTTCGCTCTTTACTCCCACTAAACTTGCTTCTGAACTCTGTGCTGCAAGCTATTGGACAGGAAACTACAGTCAGCAGTGATTGTGCTTCCTCCAGGCTAGAAACTAGTTGGGCTGAACTATACTGTCATATAATTACCCCTTAACCTGAAACAGACACACCACTAACACAGGGTAGCTTTCATCAGGATTTATGAGCCCAGAAACCATATGTTTTGTAAATACTACTAGAAAAACAGTTTGTGGATATAAATATTAAAGTGAATTATCGTTATTTTAAAAAAATACATATAATATTTGAAATTCACTTCCGAAACAGAAAAGAAAAACCAAAGCATTCATCTGATGGACTTTTTTTTTTTTTTTTCAAAGTTATGGTACTTTCATGTCTTCAAGCATCATGCTCTGTAATATTCCCTTAATTTTCTGTTTGTTTTGTTTTGTTTTGTTTTGTTTTTCATAAAAACAGCTGGTCTGTTGAATGCTTTTTTCAGCAGATGCTGTTTTAATCTTTTCCCTCAACATTAAAACTTTGAAACATAAAGTTAAGTGTTGAGCTTCTTTGTAGTTCTTTGGTAAATCCCTCAAGTCCCCAATCCAGTGGTCTTTGGTTTGATAAGAGTCCAAGTAGGTTACATTTTACTCTGCAATGAGTCGCCAAAGCCTTTGTTATTCAGGTGCAGGGTCTGTGCTCTGAGTTTACATGCTGCCGTGACTCACTGTGGGAAATTTTCCCCATTTATTCTGGTGTGCATGCGGCCTTTTGAGAAGTCCAAGAACGAGACCAAACTAGGTCAGTCAGCTATGACTCACGTTTCATCCCCATGAAAGTAATTGAGCTCTCAAAAGTAATTACAAGAAACCCTGCAAAACATATCCCTACCTTGTACATGCCACTCACATCTGCTGGTTATTTTCAAAACTCTCAAAAACAGTTTCTTTAAAACTTAAGAGCAGAAGAATTGAAAGCAAACTCAGACTCATAGTACCTGCTTTTGATTCGTACTTTTTGTTGTTATTTTTTGACCAGTCACATTTTAAATGCACGGTAATACTACTATTATGAAGAACTATATTCAGTTAATCCCAAAAAAGACAGGACAGGTTCATCCAACTGCACGCTCTGTGACAAATGTGCATGCTGAGAGGATAAACCTATGACGGTATATTGGAAAACTAGTATCTGCATATCTCCCTTTGTACACCCTTTCCTGCTTTTGTGACACATTTATTTAACACACAAACTTTTGACTGTCTGACTACACTGACATTTTCATCTGGTTTGACTAATTTCAAAATATCATCCTCCCAGTGAGTGCTCCCTTGTGCAAGAAAATGTTCCCCTCCATTGCCTTCAGTGTGTTTTGCAAGCACCTGGTTCACTCTTTAAAACATGCCGGGAAATCTGGCAGCATCACCAGTAAATAGCTTTTCTCCCTCTTTTAGTCTCATCTAGTGGATATATAACCAGAGAAAATTGGTCTGGGGAGGAGCTGGTTTGATTGAAAAGAGTTCTCAATTCAGGACAATGAAGCAGGATGGACAAAAACTATGTTTTTTTTTGTTTTTGTTTTTTTTTGTAAGCTGAGGGTCCATTTGAGGCTGACCCAAAATCTCAAAATGTCAAATTATCACCCAATTGAAATGCCCAATTTTTACCCCAGAAATTAATATGTTGACTACCTGGGACCAAAAGTAAAAACAAACACACAAGGTTTTAGTCCGGGTCTGTGTAAAATCACAGTACATGTGTGGCCCCTATCTTCAAAAAAGTACCACCTGACTGAGATCAGCAGCTAGAGACAAAGTGGTTTGATAAACTTCTAGCACAGAGTAAGTTTGCAAGCTTATCCTATTTAATACTATTAGCAGTAGATCTAGTATTGATTTGTAAACTGCGACAATACCTTAAAAACATCAACAGTCCAGACAGGAACTGAAAGTGTTTTTAAATATGAAAGAAATTCAGTGATAAAAGTCTTAAAATGCAAAATGTTGTCTTATTGTTTTGTGATACTTCATGGCAAAAAATACAAGTAATACTACAGTTTGTAAAAATGATTATATGTGGTCACTAATGTGTGTAAGGTATGTAAACTAAGAAATCTACAAAACATAAAAATATGATATCTCAAGGGTCACACAAACTAAAAAAACGTCTCACGACCAACAGCTGTGTTGGCATAGCAAGGTCGCAGCCAACAAAAGTGTGTTCTGTTATTGATGTTTGTAGGTGTGGTTAAAGGTGCAAGGTAACTCCCTTCAACAAATCTTCTGACTATTTTGAGACAGGCTTCATTTTTTAAGAAAATGACTTGATAACCTCCTCTCCAGTTTGGGTGTACCAGCTCTCATCTGAATCTGTCAGACTTTGACACAGAAGTATTTGTAGGCCTTGTGCTCTGTGGGGGCTCAGTGTCTCTGGATTTGAGGGTCAGAGTTTGTGTGTGCAGTGGTTCTGCCAGTGAGACTAAAAGAAAATATGATAAGAAAAGTGGCAGCATTTCAAAGTCTCTTTAATCCATTTATATCAACACATTTCATGTGTTTCTGCTCCCTGCTGCTTTACATGCATAATTTAACAACTTTGGCCTCTACTGTAGTGTATTGTCTGCAGACACCATTGAAATGAAACCAAATTAGAAGTAACCCTTTTTTTAACCAGCCTCTTTATGAGGAAATTCTCATCTTTAATCTAATATCATCACCCCAGTGTAATAAAAGCAGAACAAATAAACCAAATTCAAGCAATTTTTGACATGTCATTGTAGCTACACTAAAGAATTGTATATTTGTACAAGATCTCCCCACCTTTCCCAGCACTAAACATTGAGAGTGCAGAGATGTTCTTGTCATCAGCTTCCCGAAAAGCTTGTGCTCTCAGACCTTTCTTCTGCTTATGACTCACTCCCACTTCACTTTTCACCACACCCACAATCCACCCCACAGTCCTGTCTTCCAGCTGAACTTTCTGTTTCTTACATTAAATCTACTTGTTTTTGACCACCAATCTTTCATAATGATCAGAAGGTACCTCAAATTACTCACATTTTTAGCATATGGTGGTGTTAAGGGGAGGGGATGCTATTCACCTTATAGGTGACATTTTCTTGCCTTTGTCAATGTTCTAAATAGCAGCTCCCTGTAGAGTTTGAGAATCTGGTGCACCAAGCTGACCAAAACACTGCGTTTGTTAAATCTATCAGCCTCAATAGTGCTTTTCAATCAGTTTCCAATCCTGATCAAGGAGCTGCTGTTTTACAAATGCAGCTACTCAGCAGGGTTTTATTGTTTACAAAAACAAACAAAAAGAAAACAAAAAGTGCAACAGCTGTTTTTAATTTTCTTTCTTTAGTGAGCAGAGTAAGATCAGATCTTGTTCATATCTGCAAAAGACAGCTGAAAATGCTTCAAATAAAGTATTAAAACCTTGTGATAAAGGGCAGAATAAATATGCTAAAAGAGGATATAACTGTATGTAATATCACAACTAACAGACCCTCTGAATGAAATAACATTTGACTTGGACAAACCTGATGACACACAAGGAGTAACTAAGTTACCATCACAGTTTAAGTATGGAGCCAAAACTTCACACCCAAGTCCCTTTAAGACTAATCTTAAGAGTTTAAGGTTAGTGTGTAGCAGGTGAAGGAATATGTATTTAGGCCAAACAAAACAGCTTTTAGTGGCAAAGGACAGAGAAGTCTCTCCATATAGTCGACACTAACAAAGATGTTGGTGTTTGGCTTAGACCTTTATAGAGTTTGCTCATGTTAGTGGTACAAATGTTCATGTGTGCAGTTGGTAGCCCGGCGTGTGCTGATCTGTCTGGTTTCTCAATAAAGGAGCCAAGCTAACCAGGCTAAGCTCTGAGTAATCCACATCACTGATGAGTGACATCTGGTCATAGCACTCCACCTGTCTGCTGGTTTCAGCTCTTTGGTTTCTTCACGATTCAATGTGAAGTGACTGACGGACCTTTTCCATTAAAGTAAGGACACCACCTAGAATGAGCATGGATTGTTTGTGATCTTTTTGTACTTGGTTATTGGAGTCACGAATCTTTAAAAACCTGTAAAAATAAAACAAAATAAAACATTTCATCATACAATAATTGATATTGCTTAAATGTGGAAATAATACTTGGTTTTTGATAGGATAATGTGGCAGCCCTTATCACTGATCCCTTATGCATGTCCTATGATCTATGCATGTGTATTTAAAAAATGAGAAACAAACCAAGGAATGAGTGAAACCACCTTTTTCAGGCTATGGTTAGATCAATCAGTGTGGTGAAGACCCAACTTTAGCTTGAAGATTCTTAATGTTCAGCAGAAACCCAAATCCACTGGGTTTGACAAAGAATCTTGAGTTGGAAATGTTTAAATTTGAACTTTGAATGACAAAAACTGAAACTCCAGAGCTGAGGTACTGTTAAAGTGCTTTGAAACTGGATTCCTGTATTGCAATTCATTTGCTTTTTATCTCAAACCTCCTGCTGCTCCAAATGAGCCTGAACAATGGCAGCCAGGTCATACTTCCAAAACTGTTCCATTATGGCTTTTTATTGAATAAGAAGAATTATAGTTCTCTCTCCAGAAAGTTTGAAGGCAAATCATTTCCACAATTCACAACCTTGCACTGCAAAAGTAAACTATATCACCCCTCTTATCACCCTCTCTAGTCTAAAAGGAACCCTTGAATAAAGTCAATCTTTGAAACTTTGACTAAAAAAGAGGACACACACAAGTTAGAAGCTCTCAACCCAAACTTGTTTTGCTTTATTGGTAATACTTTTACGAAAACATGTGAAATCAAAGTCTTGAAATATTTAAAAAATGCCACCACCCTGTGTCACAATACGCTTATCCTTTTCACACATGCTTAAAAAAAAACCCATCCTATGTTCAGTTAGTCACCACTCCAGCTAAAGTCTGACTTCAAGTATCTATGCATAAATGTCAGGCTCTGCTACATTTTGTAACACTAGTTCAAACAGCATTCCATACTGATGACCAAAGTTTTGACATTTGCTTCAGTTATGCAACTTCTAAAAGTCCTTCCACATTTTTGCAAAGAAAAAAATAGTTCCTGATAGCAGTATTCAACCAGTCCGTCTTAAATTTGTCCAACAGGTCTGTTCAAGCCCAAAACGTAACAATGACCCGAAATGTAATCCAAAAGGTGTAATAAAGCTTGAAATGAAACAACTGGCCAATAATGCAACAAAATGCCTGAAAGGTACTTAAAAATGTAACAAAACTCAAACTATAATAACAGACCAAAAAGATGGTCTATTTTGGGTTTGATTACATTTTTATTATTATCAATTTTTGAATTGTTACACTTCAGGCTCTAACAGAGCTCTATCGAGGCCCTGCAAAAATCAAATGGAGAGGAAACAGTAAAGTCTTGAGGTGATTCTTTTTAAGGCTTACTTCAAGTATTAAAGCATAGATGTATGTAAAAAGTTTGCTGTGTACTGGAAGAGTACACTACAGCATTACTGCTGGAACATGATTGACCAGGGAATCTGGGGAACTTTGTTTGAATAACTTGTTTTTAAATCCATAAAATCATCTTTAGATGGATATTTTTGTCAGCTTGTCTATGTATTTTGTTGGTAGCTTGGCAGTGAACAGGATTACTAATTAGTGTATAGATGTGTATAAGTCCCTTCATAGTGAAACAAGGTCATGCCTGGGTCTTGCTCACCCTGTCTCAGTTTTAATCTGCGTGACCTATCATTTTCTCCCAAGAAGTCTTAATCAAATTAAGGAGGAGGCTTTCTTACTTGCTTGCCTCCTCGAAACTAAGGTTAGAACTGCACCGCCTGTCGAGGATTCTGATTAGTGTGTTTGAGTTGCTCCATCCAGACCCCACCCAGCATCAGACTGTTAGACAGGCAAGGTGGGAGGGGCAGACTGAGACGGACTAGAGACCGAGAGTGGGAGAGATCCAGAACAGATCCAGGCTGTGAGAGAACCACACGTGAGCTCTCTCTCTTTCTGTGTGTGTGTGTGTGTGTGTGTGTGTGTGTGTGTGTGTGTGTGTGTGTGTGTGTGTCTGTGTGTCTGTGCAGAATGGTGAAATTGGAGCCACATGCACACAGAGAGTATCTGCTGGGACGCTCTCCGAGTATTATTCTAAACTTCTGACTTTGATTGTTTCAGTGGTTTTGAGCGGACTTATGTGACTGGGAGATTGGTCGAGAGTGGTTGAGTGAGTGAAGAAGAGAGAGGGAGAGAGAGTGGGTAAAAATGTGGTTTCAATCACTCACAAAGATGCTTTTGTTCTGCAGCTGGGCCTCTCTCTCACTCTTTCACTCTGCCACACATGAAGTCTTACAGTTTCATCCACTTTCTCATCAGACTCTTGACTACTCTGCGTTAGGCTCTTGGGACGACAAAGCATACCTGAGAGACAACAACAATTTGAGGCTGAATGTTAAAAGGACAAAACAATAACAACTCAGCATTTGTGTGGGTGGCGTATACCCTGTGTGCTTTTTTGATTTAGTCTGGGCTTACATTTGCAAAACTCTTTGTCTTGCTCTCTTTGTTGTACTGTTTTTGAAGTGTATTAAACAACAGACACAATGGCTAATTTGCAAGATCAGAGAGAAATGTATTTTTTATGAGATCCATTTGTTAAAGTTAAAGGGGCTTTGAGGAGTTTGAAAGTGATCTTTAAAAAGTCTCCCTTCTAGTTATGTGCCTGATCGTAATCCATACTTTAAAATGAGATTATCAGCACCGATATTTCTGGTTACAGGTTATTTTGAATTACAACTTCTTAGATTCCCGATCGGGTCGACCAGGTCTGGATTGATTTACGGCACGTCTAGGTCTCTATGACAACACGACACCCACTGACGAAGTTGAGTAGTAAGAAGAGTTAAAACACAGAGATCTGTGTTTTTCTCTGCTGAAAACAATTTCTGTGACTAATTTTGAAGTGATGGTGGACACTGGAGCCTAACCGTCAGACAATAAGAGGGCAGAAGAGCAGAAGAAAGCTAGGCTAATTAGCCTTTAGCCCGGGCTATATCACTCTATAACACAGGGCTATGCTGTTTGTGATAATGTTCTTTCCAACCATCATGCAGCAAATATTCAGCAGTGGTCTGTTCAAACTTGAGAGTCTATCAATCAAATGAAGAGTGAGGTTACATTAGCTCTGCTTGGTAGATGACTGGCAGGATTTAGCTAACCAGGATTTGCTAACGTTACACATTACGGACATGTCTTGAAGCACTGTGCTGTCAGCTGCGCTAAACATAAACGGCTGCTGATCTACTGACAGTGATAACTTGTTGTCATGTTAGCCTACAGATATGTCAGAACCCCGGCTGCCAACGTCGCTAACATTTAGCCGGCTGCTACAACGTTTGCTTGATTTCACGTTTCAAACCGTAGCCCTACGTAACTGTACTGATCAATACCTTACCTTGGCGCGTTGTATCCAGTAAAAAGTTGTCTTGAACAAAGAAATTTGTTTCAATCCAATCTCCATTTATTTCCAAAACAAACACACTCCTCACTAAAAGTAATTTTTGACAGTGTTCGGAGACTCCCGGCCATAAGGTGGCGAGGGAGTGCAATTAAAACAGATCCTTCTCATAGCATCTTTAAGTAATGTTATCCATACCTCCATCAATCCATCATCTATACTGCTCAAACCATTCAGCTGACATCAAGTAGGCTGGATCTTAGCTGTCATTGGGCTGCATGAAGATGCCTGAATACCATGAGGTAACCCATGCTGGCACAGGGAGAACATGCAAAGGCCCCTTTCTTAGGATTAGAAACAAGAATCTTCCTGCTATTAGTGATGGATTAACTCACTAAACCACAGTGGAGCCTGGCATGTCATAAAATGTATTTTTTTCTTCTGTAAATCTGAACCCTCTACCATTTTTGGTCAAAACAAAAAATACTTATGAGAGGATTTTTATTTGTGTCTGAAACTGACTGAAGTAAAAATTTGATGCCCTACAGAAGCCAACAAGACCACCAACAATATGCCAATTTTGTCATTCAGACCCAAGAGAGGCCTAACAGGACAAACATTCAACCAAACTTTTCTTTCTTCGACTCAGACTTGATTTGACACAGGTTTTTAAGGGGTTCACACACCATGTGGTTACCTGCTGACGTCAGTCTAATGAGCTACGCCTGCATGCTTTGTTCGTTCTTTGTAGCTTAAGCTCGAAACACTTTAGTCAGCATTTATGTCTGTGTGACACAAAGAGTGTATCACTTTTACATCACATCTGTCTGAGAGAAAGTGAAACATGCCATTCACATGCACAGTAGTGTTCTTATTTTCCATCAGCTGCAGCAGGAAGAAGCTGCAGAAGCTTTACTATGGTGAGCCATAAGGATAAAAACAGCATGAGGTTGAAATAAAAAATGCGTTCTTTTTGAGTCTTAACCACGTTGTGATTAATAGAGATAGCACTAGTTTTTGTACATGCAAAGCCCATGAATTGATTAATGCATAAAAGTCAAAGGTTAATGGTATTGACAGGTTTGTCCCCCTTATTTGAAAGTGCACAGCCCTGTTTATCCCATTACAGCTAACCACTTTCACATGGTCCTACGTATCTAATGATTATAAAGTTGGAAGAAGTTCAGCCAGGGAATCAAGACAGAAAGAGGAAAACTGTTTCCCAAAACAGTGTGTATTTCTATTTTCTAACTGCATTAGCATTTAATGTTGTGAGTCTGAAGGATAAATAAAATGTTAAAAGTTTATGTGTTAGTGAAAGAGCATGTCGCCTTGCAGGCTCTCTGTACTGAGTGAGCAGATCATGTAGATGCATGTGGCAGTGGATACACAGTCTGTTTTGCTGTTGTGAGTGAGACCGTTTACTGTCTGAAGGACGGCCCACTTCACCCACACCACAGACACAGAGGAGGAGAAGGGTGAGAGGGGATGAAAGAGGGGGAGAGATGTGAGCACGGGTCTCACTCAATTTATTTTGTGACTCACAGGGTCTGCCTGGACCTCAGTGCTCTCTGTGCTGCTGGGACCAACAGCTCAGCACACACACACACACACACACACACACACACACACACACACACACACACACACACACACACACACACACACACACACACACACACACACACACACACACACACACACACACACACACAAACTGCTCACCCTGTCATGATGAGCATTAAGAAATATATTCATGGCTGCAGACACAGATTTATGCCAAACATCACTCCTTCATGCCAAGAATAATGTCTTTGTGTGTTGCTTTGCACCCTGGCTCACCTTGTGCAAGTATAGTACTAAGTTTCTGCTTAGTATTCATGATGTGTGCATGCCACCGAGTGTGTGTTTGTGCATGTGTGCCTGTAATAGGCTTAGAAAGGGGTCTCTCCCACAACCAAATGTCACAGGGATTTAGGCGTCAAGAGTGAGTTTCCTCCCAGCTGACTCTTGAGAAGTTCACTAAAAGCACAAGATTAAACAAAGTCTCAACTTTCCAAAAAGCATCCAGCCAGTTTCCATTTTTTCTCCCCGTGGCAACACATCCATGATGCAGTGCAGGAGTTTAAAGAGAAGCTGTAGGGCATGCGCCCAACCTGCCAACGAGAGAGACACAGGTGAAGAGGGAGAAGGAGAAATGGAGAAGAGGTGTGAACACAAAGTACAGATAGGCTATAAAAAAAAACTCATTTTATTATAAATATAACCAGTTCAATAATCTCAACAGACTGCAGTCATCTGTATTCATGACTCTTACTCCATCAGGTGAAGCAGTACTTCTATCAGTTCTGCACTCTCTGGCCCACCCTGTTGGTCACATTGTGTCAGTAGAGCTGAGTGATGTTTGTTGCTGGGTTTGTGTTTGTGGGATGCTGCTTGTTTTGTCCGGTTTGTTTACTCCTCCTGGTGGCCACTCATTGTATCACATCACACACTGACCTCTGAGGGCCTGCAGGGACTGACACAGGCTCTGGCATGAACCCGAGGAAACACTCGTCTGGATTTCCTCTGACCTCTCTGAAAAAAATTGCATATGTAAGGGGCAGACGGTGATTAAGTTATTAGACTGAATATATAACAGAACATTATCGATTTAAATCCCCTCACGTGCACTGACATCAACATGTTAGTTAGAATAAAACATGGGCAATAAAGGTACAGCAATGCCAAAATAATTTCATGCATGATATAAAAAAGGACTGATTGATTAATAATTAAGAATTGCTTGAAAACTGTTTTTCCAGATGAAAGGTCAGGATTGCATTTAGATACACTATATACATTGTGTAAAATGAACTAAAAGACCGCACATTGTTGAGGGGGGGTGAGGAGGGATTCCCTGCTTTTACAAACACTTCCTGCCTTCTTTCATTGTTAACAACAGCTGCTTTGATTGACATTTTTCTTGATTATAGTACTTAGAGACTGCAGGAGTAGAGCTATAATAGGTAACCTGGCAGAGATCACAGTGTGATACTGTATATTTTCTTTAGGTAAAGCACTTTTACATATGATAGCATTTAAAGAAATAACTCTGACTCCAATCCCTGGAATTCCTGTAGAGTTGAGTCAGCACTACCTATAGTTTCATATACATTCAAACATAATATTTGAATTTAGCTTATTCAACACTCCAAAAGAATTGATAATTAATTTTTTCTTGCTATGATTCTGCAATTAGTTTTGAGCATGTGTGATACATGTTTATCTATGTATAATCCACAGGCATTTTTCATTTATTTTTTCCCCTCAAACAAAATGACACAACAAAACAAAAAAAGACACAAGCACTTTTAAGGCAGTTACACACAATGAATCAGAAAAAAATAATCTTATATAAAAGTGTAGTCATTAAGACAGTGATGGACTTGAAGGACATGAATATAGATTGCAGAATTGCATTTGTTTGGGGAAGAGGTGGGGGTATTTTAAAAGTAGTATGGTTTATAAAAGATTCCCATGTTTCCAAGTCACATCCCTCAGCCAAAAACAAAAGGGTTGGATAAGGACTCTTTTCCTCTCCAGCATGGTCAAATGTTTCTTAATTTGGAGTTTGGCTCAAGAAAAGATCTCATGTGCACGACTGTGTATTGAAACACTGGATTATGTTTGGTAGAATAGCTCAGGTAAGTGTATAAATGAGGACAATGCAGAATAAATGTTTAGGGAGGAAGGTTAGGGTTTCCATTCATAAGCGATTTATCAGAGACCTCGACCTTTAAGAGATGAAGGAGATGTAGGACATTAAATTGAATAAGACCAGGCCTTTGATGACTGTATTTTTAATTAATTTCTCAAAGATTTCTTAGGTATAGAATAATAGTATGCAGGAATGCATACTATTATGCCTGTTTTCTTTGTATCTTTATGTCATGACTTTCTTCAGTGCACATTGTGATGGTGTAGTTTTGTTCAAAATATACTTATCATGGAGAAAAACCTTTTTGTTTTCAATCATTTCTGATGTGTGTGTGGCCTGCAAAGTCACATTCACACACTGATGAAACAACATGAGGGTAAACTTAGGGATTAATTCCTTGGCCAGGGATACTTGGTCATGTGAATAGCTGGACCTGGGATCCAACCCCTTTTTGGAGGACCTAAAGTGTCTCGTTACTTTAAATGTGTTACCTCGGTCAGTAGGTGGATATCTGTTGTTAAATAATTAGTTGCTTCAACATGATAAAGGCCTTGTATTTACATGTAGCCTAATTTCATTTTCCCCAAGTTCTTCAAACATATGGACACGTTTACTGTTCTTTGGAAAAAATATCCACTTCAAGGTTTCTCTCATCGAACACCTTGCTTTTATGACATGAAACCCTTGGGGCTAGAGCATTGCATAATTTGTTGCTGTTTTGAATAATATATTTTCACACCTGTGAGGTCCAAAGAACTTAAAATTAGCCACCAGGCCACATGAGAGAAAGCAAAATAATTAATCTATCTTTGTATCTCAAATAGCTGAGGTTTTTCGCCCTTCTAGTCTCACTATCTCAAATGTACCTATTATTCTGGGGAGTAAACATGAAGCACACAGTGGGGGACAGTGTAATAAGTATTTTATTGCATTTTATAATGCCATTGTCAATAATTAGTACAGATTACATGCAACTAGACCTACTGTACAGTTTTTTTATTGTCTGCATGGACAGACACAAGAAGATTCAGGTTACAAATACACAGATATATGTGTGTGTTTTTATACAGCATGAAGGAAAGGGCAGTGACTGGCATTACATGGCTACCCGGGGTGGAGGGCCAGAGAGCTGGGCTGTCCATCTAAAAGCCACCGCCCAGTCCCCGTCCCCACCTCTTCCTCGGGTCACACTTTCAAATAACAAGAAAACAGAACAAAAACCAAAAGATAAAGAGAGGTAAACAAGTAAACTGAAACTAAGAAACAATTCAGAGAGTCACTGCTGAAAATGTACACACATTCCTAAGGTTTAACCAGAGGAGAGCTGAAGTGGTAGTTCCATCTTATTCTGGCTGTCTACATGATAATACCGTCAGGCAATGCTCCACTTTGAGAGTCCCTTCCCCCTCACATGACACCCCAGAACTGTCCAATCACACGTCAGGGTTTGGGCTCCCTATGTCCTGTGAGAAGCTGTCCTCCTGCAACACCATAACGTGGATAAGACTGAGAGATAACAGCTATCAGTAAAGGTGATCAGTGACGTCAATGGAGAGTTTTGGAAGTAGCTTGGTTTTTGTTTGGTTAAGGTTGTGGCATTGGTTTGGTTACAGTTTGGTTACAGTTCAGGAGTTTGGACTAAGCAAATGGTTGCTTGCAATGCCTTTGGTAGTCAGAGGATGAGCTGCATCTCTGAGAGCCATTCTACAATTTGGTATTGAGACTACACGAGAGTACGAGTATCAAAAATGCATCAAAGTCAGTCTTTGATCTGCCTCTGTGGGACTGGGAGATGAGGTGTGCGACTGGTCACCACCAGCCACTGCCTCACGGGGCCTGCAAATGATCGACAGCTCTGCGGGTCGGAGTTCAGCACAGGAATGACAGGGGTCAGGGGTCAGAGGGATGGGTCACAGGGAGCTGGGACACATATTGGCACCTGAGAGGACCAACCGCAACATCTTTCAAGAGCTCCGCGTTTTTTTTTTAAAGCAAGAGAGGGGCTACATATTCTGACATTTTTTCCTCTTTCTCTTTTTCTTTTGTCGGAGGTTTTGGTCCTGTCTTTGAGAAAAAGTCCTTCTGAGGTATCAATACATAATGAAGTAACTTTTTAGTTTGTTTTCCATTTGTTTTTTTCTTTCCTTAAAAATGCATAAATGCAGTACAGAGACAAAAAAGTATCAAAATAGACCTAGCTAAGATAAATATACAAACAGGTGTTACCTAAACCACTGATCTAACTTTTATTCTTTTCATTTTTTGAGAGATAATACACTTTAAAAATCAGCGTCCCAGACGTTTTATGAAGAATTGAAAAAAAAGTGGAAAGAAATGAAAAAACAAAACAAAAACAGAACTAATAAACCAAGATACCTGCAGCACTTAATATGATAAATACATATACTTCAGCATTAGCAGTACAGTATAGGAATCAGAGCTGAAAGCTTTACAATAGCTAAACAGGTGCAGAAAAATTAAAATCCCCAAAAGTGAAGAGAAATGAAAGGACACAATGGGAAAGAATGCCCTGGAGAGAGAAGTCAAGCATTAATATACAAGAATACATCATGTTATGCCAAGTTGAGAAAGAACAGAAATGTTACATGGCGACCTGTGAACAATCTACATCTTTATAAAACAGCTTTGTTTACAGGTGTACCTTAAAGCACAGGTCAGAGATCATCTATGTTCTGTATGCAGCAGTTCCTCTTGGTTTTGGATACAACTAGTAGTAGTGATGAGTTTTATCATGTGTGTTAGTCCTCTCGGCGTCTCTGTGAGTGTGGTGGTGATGCGGGTGCTGCTGTGTTGTGGGTCTTTGGATTTCTGGATGGACAGAGCCTCTTGTTGAACGAACACGCAGCTCTGCTTCTATGTGTCTGATACTCTGCTTTATGTGTGTGTGTATATGCGTGTGTGTGTGTGTGTGATTTCACTGATATATTCTGCTCATAAACCTGACAGACAGCCATTCACCACCATTTCATCTAGGCTGGAATCACAAAGAGTGGAGAGCCTTTTCACTTAGCTCAGTGTTGACCGGGTGCAGGAATAAGGTGAGTTGTACACAGCTGTTAGAAAACTTTTCATGTACAGCCAACAATTCACGACACACTTTGAGAGCTAAAGAGTGCTAAAAATATGGTTAAAGGAGAGGTAGTCATTTTTAAATCCATGAAAAGTGAAACGTCTCAGTTTTTTGGGCTCGAGCAGATGTATCAGGGAGTCCGGATTTTTTTTTTATAACGTCAGTCATACAGTAAGTGAAACAACAATTTTGGCATTCATTATCATCATCCAGGAAGAATGGAGAACAAAAAATATATCAAAGAGTGTTCAGTCTCCCATTGGCTATGTGTTGAACCGTTTCTGAAAAGGAGGTAGCGTTATTTTTTTTGGTTTTTATCTCGTTTCAAGATGCCTGTCTGCCACTTTGTACTCAGTTAGAAATCAGTCTCTAATGTGACAGGAAACAGTCCTGTGTGAACACAAAGTCTTCAGAAAGGTTTTTTCATTAAAGAAGAAAAATTATTTGAAGTGCAAGAGATAGTTT
This sequence comes from Halichoeres trimaculatus, assembly GCF_033239565.1. NCBI lineage: Eukaryota > Metazoa > Chordata > Actinopteri > Labriformes > Labridae > Halichoeres > Halichoeres trimaculatus. The sequence continues at coordinate 22,101,209 of NW_027437179.1, forward strand.
GAGAGAAAGAATGAAAATATGAACCAAACTTTTTGACTACATGGTGTCCCTTGGTTGTTTTCCTCTTACATTTGTTTGTGTTTTGTTATGTTTTTGTGGTTCCCTCTTCATTGAAATACATGTTTTTTTGGTCCCTGTCTTACAGATGTGACTTTAACGTATTTGTCCTCCCTTTGCAAAAATAAAGAGAGTATGTTTGCCTCCAAGGTGGAAAAACCTAATTTGTATTATGACAGCACCTGCAAGACTTCAGTTTGAATCCAATTGACATCTGTATTGAATGTCTCCTGTATTTAAGGTCCCAGGTTGTACAGGTACCCCCATGTTGTGTTGAAATGCCTCAGGAGTGCCTAGTTTTGAGGCCTGCTCCCACAGTAGTAGGGCCAGTCCTTGGTTTGTGTTTGAAACACAGTTTAGCCTGAGTGTGTGAGAGACAGGGTTTCACCTCTAAGTGCTCTTTGTCTTTTCTTTTTCTATTATTTTAAAGAGGAACTGTGCGAGGGTCGTTAATACTAGTTTTTGGCCTCTTAACTAACATGAGTCGCATGAAACGGTTTATTTTGTAAAAGCTTTGATGTCTCCCAATTCTAGTTTGTTTTACACACTTTGGTTTTTGGAATGGTCAGTACTGTAAGTCATGTAAAAGTTCAACACAACAGTTATATGAATACAACAACAAGAAATCAAACTCCTGGTTCGTTGTCTTTTGGCCAATTCTCAAAGAAAACAAAACAAATATAAAGGAAACTCAAAAAGGGCAAAATAAACTACAGGGTTTTTGGTTTTCTACATATTTCTTTGGTTACCTGTAACAAAAATAAAATGGGAATAATCAGATAATAGGTTAAAACAAATGTTAAATTTGGTATGGCACTGTAGAGGAAAAAGTAATGCTTCACAGAAAAGAAAAGAAAAATAAAATCTCACATGCTATTCCTTTAACACAAACTCACACAGTGAATCGCAGAAAGCTTCTACACAGTAACTATTACAACCACAGAGCTTTGAATCCAAGCTGAGCAGAGTCGCCGCATTTGGTGTCCCACAGAAAGAATTCCCCCTTTTTTGTTTTTTAATTTGGACACAGTTCCAGGCGGAACTTTTGTGGGCTGAGGTATTCTCTGACTGCAGTAATAATATATATTTATTTAAAGCATTACTGATATTTCTCAACCAAATACACAACCAAAAAAGTGAATGAGAGAAAATAAAATTTAAAAAAAGATTTAGCTGTTAAATAATATGTCTGGATAATGGCAACTTTAAGTGCTATTTTCCAAATTTTCTTGCCTGCTACACTTGGGAAAGAAAGGGAAAAGGGCAGAATCAGGGGTCAGGTATCACAAGTTGGGACAATACTGCGCTCTCTTCCTTTTTTTTGCCAATACTCATTTGGAATGGTGTGAACAGCCAGAGTAAATCAAACAAATCACAATACAAAAAAAACAAAAAACAAAAAACAGCATCCTTAGAAAAAGGTACGTCAAAACGGAACGCCACCGTGGAAATATTGATCCTCAAAAAGAAAACGATAATAACAACAAATAAAAAAGGAAATGACAAAAGCTACCACACTTTTTTTCTCGTTATATTTCATACTCATGAACAGTTTTCTTTTTTTTCTTTTTTTTTTAAAGTCACAATATTTCTGTAGACGCATCCTCCCTCATTTCTCTTTGCTTCCTCTCGTTTTCAAAGTGTTCCAAGCTCATCACTCCATCCGCAGACAGAGGAGAGCAGGAGGACAGCACCAAATGGTCCTTTTCCTGCAGTCTTTTTTGGGATGGGTGGGAAGGGATGGAGAGGGGGTAGGTAGGAAAAGTCTTCTTTTTTATCTCATTTAGAAGCAAAGAGTTTAAAAGATGTCCGCCACTAAGTGTCTTACTGGGGGGCAGAAGTTTGGACAGGAAACAGGGCCTCTGTTGAGTAAGCCTCATGTTTGACTTGGAGACAGAAGCCTGCTCTGTAGAAGTGTTGGAGCAGTGTTGGAGGTAATCTTTGATAGCACTCTTCTTTCCCATAATTTTCAACGAAATCAAAGTAAATGAAAAAAGCAAGTGATTGACTCAAAGAGGGGTGGGAAAAGGAGAGGTATACTGCACAGTCCCTGTCGACTGCTCCATATCTATATACACGATTCTGTGTGTATGTGTGTGTATGTGTGTGTGTCTTTCTCTCTCACAGACACTCCTGTCTGACGTGGAGATAAAACAGCTAGCCAGGCAACCCCGAGACGACAGTGAGGAGGAGGAGGTTGTATGCAGAGTGGTGGGCCGAGGAGGGGAAAGTGTGTTCAAAAATCCATTTGACCGGGGGCGGGAAGATGAAGCATGGTTTGACGAGTGATGAGTGTGTGTGCGCGTGTATGCATCAAGTGGTGTTACACCTCTAAACCATGTACTGTAAAAGAAACACATGGAGGTAAAGCAGTGCTCCACAGTCTTGTTTTTGCGTCTGTAAGTAACAAAGGTTTTCTAACCCTGTTGGAGTTTCTTTATGTCGTCCGTGGTTTCTTGCATTTTCTCAAAAACAAACAACAAAAAAACATTCTCTTTTTTCTCTCTTTTCTGATAAGTGTACTGTAGCATTCTTTGCCTCTGCACGCCAATGAGAGGGCTCAGGCGATTGATCGCTATCTCGTCCTTCCCTCTGGTCCATCGTGGATTGGTCTTACTCCAGCTCCTCGGTGGGGAGATCTTCCTCCAGGTCGCGCTCGTCAGGCAGGCTGTGTGTGACGCCGGCCAGGAGGGACACGGGTCGACTATCCTCCTCCACCTCAGTGGGTTCCTCCTTCACATGCACCGGGTGGCTGGAGGAGACAGTGCAAACAGCTGTGAGCAGGCTGACGGGGGTGAGGTTTAGGAGGAAACAGTAATTTATTCTGAGGTCAAATGGTTTTTAGGACACTAAAAGTTATGCACATCAAACTTTTCTTCCCCTTCTCTCAGGCCTGCTTATATACCATAAACATTTTTTTTAGTATTTTGTCTGAAGTCAACTAAGTTTAACTACTATTAAGCAGTTAAAGTGGCCAGCAAACAGCATTGCTGATATGATTTTTTTCTATTTGAATAATTAAAACTAAGATTCAGCTGCTGAATAACTCTAAATTTCCTACAGCTTGACCCCTTTTACAGTTTGGTTTATCCTATTTTTGTACGTAAAAAAGTTTTTCTGTCTTTTAATAAAGGAAAGGTTTTAAAATACACTACATTTTTATTCTCTGTAATTCTCAAACAATTAAAATTCGATAGGATGATTTTTAAGAGCAACTGTCAGTCCTCTGCACCAGTCTCCTGAACTGACTGCTGAGCTAAGCTAATCACTTTATATTGATAGATTATTTACTGATTATCAGGAAACCCTTTGCAGTTGTGAAGCACAGCAGAAAACTGTTTTAATAATAAGAAAGAACGAAGGAACCTTAAGGGAAGAAAGCAGCTGAGTTGAACAGTTCAGTTAACCCTTGAATTAAAAGGATTTATAATACCTGCACTGTCATGACATGTACATTTAAAAAGCAGTTCAAGGTATCAAACACCAGACAATACAGGTAATTCACATTAAAGCAGTGTTGTCCGTTTGCATCTATTTATGGTGTGTGTGTGTGTGTGGGTGTGTGTGTGTGTGTGTGTGTGTGCTTACCTGTACTGTTGAGGGCTGAGTGTGGGGCTGCAGCTCCCGTTGCTGTTGACCTGCTCCACAGTGGAGCTGACATCATCGTGGCCCACGTGCAGCATGTTGAGGCTGGCAGCAGACGGAGGGGTCAGCAGGGAAGGGCTGTTCAGCAGGGACAGACTGCTTTCTGCCAGAGCTGCCTGCAACACACCAACGTACACACACACACACACACACACACACAAACACACACAGAGTTGTCATTCAAAAGAGGCTGGTAAATTTGTGGTTATGAAATTAAAGAAAGCTGAATGATTGTGGCAAAAAAACACTTTGGATGAGAAAGGAAATGGCAAATGATTTACTACAACATGTATGAAATCATGTGGTTAATTTAAAGTGTCACGGTAGAGTTTGCTTTCTGCCCTTATGAGAGCTTAAGGAGTACATTTATATCCACTAACTTGCTAGTGAACTTGAGAAACCACTAGGGGGCACTTACACACAGTACTTTGCCCCTATTGTGGCTTGTGCTTGAGCATTAAAGTCCCCGTCCCAAGTGTCTGTGTGGGTGTGTGTTCACATGAAAGTCTCAACAGCAGGGCCGAGCCACAACCTCAAGTGAAACACACACAAACACTGTGACACATCAGTGTCTGCAGAGGAGAAAACAACTGAAGCCGCAGGGAGCAGCTTCTGTAGCTGCTCTGAACGCTCACATCCCGATGTTGGTACATGAGACAGGTTGGACAGCCAGGAGTGAGACGTTCACCTGACCTCCCCTCTCACACAGAGAGGGAAAAAAACACCCAAGGAGGAGGATTCTCTGGGGCTGAGAGACAGGTTTTCTGGGACAGGCGATAATTTTATGCAGTAACCTTAATTGACAACTACTTGACGCTATAAATCATCTCAGTGCTGAAATTGCATACGTGTGTGAGTGTATGTGTGTGTCTGTGGAGGAGTGCAGGGACAGGTTCAGTGTGTGTTTGTGTGCAGAGGTGGGGGTTGTGCATGTGAGAGAAAGTGAGGTGGGAGGTGAGGGTGTGTGTTGGTGTGGGGGGAGGAAGAGGGGTGTGCGAACGTCGTTAGGGAATCTGCTAATTATAACAGGGAATTGATATTAGTGCCCTTGATTGTGATTGGCTGCTTGAAGTGTGTATGCACGTAAGTTTGTGTGTGTGTGTGTGTGTGTGTGTGTGTGTGTGTGTGTGTGTGTGTGTGTGTGTGTGTGTGTGTGTGTGTGTGTGTGTGTGGATGGCAGAAGGCGAGAATGAGAAAAAGACAGAGAGAAAGAGATGGGGGGTTAGAGGGACAGAGAGGGCAGTGCTTACCTGGTAGCTGGCATTTAGAGCTCCAAAGCCCAGGCCTGAAATCATGTTTTTCACCAGAGTGGGACTTCTGCAAACATATGAACACACAAACACACACACACACACGCAGAAAGAAAAAGAGAGAGGGTTGAGAACCACAGCTTGAGCACACATGTGAAACGCTGTCACCTCAGCCAGAGCGCAAATCTCACTTATATGTTAGTTACAAGTAGAAACATACACAGACTGTAAACAGATGCTAAAAGAAACACACACACACAAATGAAATTGTCTAATATCTGGCATGCAGGTGTGTGTGTTTGTGTGTGTATGTGTGTAATTATCCTTGGTTTCTCTGGCGGTTGGTGAGAACATCTGTTTACACACGCTAACAAGGTTTTTTCCTCTCCTGCATCTCACACAGCTGCTTACTAATGGTGTCGACAAACAGGGAAAACACACACACACACTCACACACGCATTAACTGTACATACGCACACAATATGCCGGCAGCTGTTTTTTTCTTTTCTCCTTTTGATTGCTGAGTTGGCCTCTTGGTTATAATAGAGGGTCTATTTAGGCAATCATAGTGCCAGCAGCCATAAGCTCACACTCACATCAACCTCAACTGTGTACCAAGAAAACAAAACCTGTGTGTTTGTGTGTGTGAGGGAGTGTGCTTGCATGTGTGTATGTGTGTGTGTGTGTGTGTTCTCCTACCCGGTCATCTTTGGTGGTCTCCTCTTTTGGTATTCAACTTCATCCACAGTCCACACGGCTCCCTTCACGTTCTCCACGCGGACAAAACATTTGTGCAGACTCAGGTTGTGGCGCACAGCATTCTGGGAGGAGACAAAGTGGAGAGGAAGAGTTTTTTTAGTCCTAAAGTCCGGTTGATAATGCCAGCCCTGTTTTGATTAAGGTTCAACATTTAAAATGTCACCACTTATTCAAATATAGAGACTTAAAGTCTTTTTCTTAATTCAAAAGCATTAAAAAGTTTTGCATGTATCAGAGGAATAAACATCTTTATTAAAGTTTGACTCCTGTAACGTGTCTACGCCATATCCTAAAACCAACTGAAATCCAGGATTGTTTTGCTGTTCAGCTAAAAAATAGGCTATAAAATTGTAGCTTCAAACAAGAAGAGATTTTTTTTACCCCTCGCTTGAGGTGGCAACACTCATTCAGGGTGTGCTCAGCACAAACAATGCTTTCCAGTACGTTAATTCTTCAAGTAATTCCTTAAGTCATGTGACCTGAAGATTTTAGTCCTTTTGTCACCCATCATTTTGTATGAGCACACACAGAATGAGGCTTCATGCCCGCTGATCATACAAGGAACTGCTTTTTAGTAGCTTTATTTTACCTCTGAATTTTTCTTATCAGTCATCATCAGCACACACACAGAAACACACACAACCACAGGCACTCAGACAGGCAGGCACACCGCTATCTCGGTCTCACCCCCCCAGGGACCGGCCTCCCTTTTCATCTGCTATTTGTAGTTTGTTCATGCCCAATTTCATTACCAATTTTAATTCGTCTATAATTAAATCCTGCATATTCTCTCTGACACGCTGTTCTAAGCCGAGAGGGAGGGACAGGCCAGGCATGCATCACTCCTCGCCGTAATTACACACAGAGATACACACACGCTCAAACACACACACACACAGACATACAAACACACACACACGTAATTACACAAGCCATAATCAGCGGAGGAACCCTTTCTCCCCCGCATCCCCTCAGCCCCCCGAGCCGTGATGCTAAGTTTTGTAAATGAGTCTGACCCCAATCTGCGCCCGCCACCCTGACAGTGCAAACACACACACACACACATACACACACACACACACACACACACACACACACAATCACACACACACACACACTCACAGATACACGCTCCAGACACCAGTGCTATTGCAGTGCTATTTGCATTCGTCTCCGTGATGAAAGCCTAATTCTCCCAGTTAAAACATTAGCAGTCATTTACAGTGGGTCACAGCACATGTGCCACTCATCTCCCCTGGCTGAGGGGGGCGGGGGGCTGGGGGGTCGATGACTGGAGGCAACATTTTTGGGAAAAGGGTGAATTGTGCATCAGACAAATGACAAAAACAAAACAAAACAATAAAACCACAATGCAAAAAACGGTAGAATTATACTACAACTCTTTCATCATTTGGCTGTTAAATGTATTAGAAAGTCACAATTGTTTTAAAACATTATGAAATCCCTTGCATAATAAATTCCCTGCAAATAGCTGGTTGGTTAAGGTTGAATACAGCCCAAGCAGAGTTAAAAAAAAAAAAAAAAGAGGAATGTCATAAAACAGGATCTCAAGTGAAAGTAACAATGCACATATACAGAGTGTTTTGATTGCATTCTTTAATTTAATGTTAATACTTGATTTATGAAACCACCAATAACCCTTAAAAAGGGTGGTTAATCTGCATCTGAAAAAAATTGCAGCTTCTCTGGTAAAAGAAAGACAAAAACGTCATCTTTAACTCATCCAACCCATCATCCAGCACCTTGAAACAACACCTAACTCTCATTCCCCATCCTCCTCTCTCAATCATTCCTTTCTTTTTCTGTCTCTTGCCTCTTCCTCACTCTCTGTCCCTTCCTCTTTATGATCAATGACTTCCCCTCCCTGCCAACACTGCTGTCTTCATGAAATATAACATCTTATTAAAGGACGTACATCTCTGCGGCCCTATTTGACTCTGGGAGCCGCTGTATAAATACATAAGGCCGGGCCGAGCTATATTTAAAGGTCTGCGAGGCCAACAGGCACAGGAAGCAGACAGCAGACATTAATAGTTAAAATTCATAAAAGTCAGATGAGGGGTTGAAGATATTCCTGGCTGCCCCGTCTTTTAACCTTCTCCAACCCCTCCCTCTGTCCCTTCATCATCACCATCATCATCATCCCCCTCCTTCCCAGCTTGGTTTAGGGTTATTAGAGGAAGGCCAGGGTCTCTCCTCATCCCTCCATCCCTCCTTCTCTTTTCTCACTCCTTTGCTCCTGCTCTTACTTTCCCTCTCTCTGGAGGAACTGACACTCAAATTAGTGCGAGGTTTCTGCAGAAATGGGTCAGCACCTACAATGGTGGGATCAGGCCAGGTGTGTGTGTCAGTGAGAGAGTGAATTTAGAGTGTGTGATCATGGGTAGTGTGTATAAGCGTCTCTGTAATGAGCCTCTAAAACGGTTAGATGTGGCTCTTCCAGGCTAAGTGGGGCCGACTCTTCATGTGCCAGTATTGTTTAGGGCTGAGCAGAGGAAGAGGAGAAAGAGAGCAGTAGGAAAGTGTCTCATAAAGGGCCGCAAGAGCCAATAACTGTCCAATCGGTCACATCTTATGGAGCGGAGAAAAGTCTGCTTTTGAAACTGTATGCTTTTATTACTGTATGTGTGTCAGACTCAGCTGACACAGACATGCTAAATTAAGGCTTTCCAAGTGAAACACTTTTTTGCATCATGACGTCATTTTGTCCGATGCAACTGTTTCCAATCAGCCAACCAAATCTGCCTTTAAATTTTGTCTCCCTCGCTGTGGTCTCAGAAGTTTCATCTGGCACTAGTTGGAGTAAAGAGCTTCATAGGAGGGCACAAACCATAATCACTTTGCAGTCACTTAGATCCAGGTCACTTTTATCCAGTCACAGTTATGTACCACAACTCAGTTTTTGTCTAAATATTGTGTTTGATTGAATTAGACTCAGAGTCAAAACTTTCATTTTCTGCGGCTCATTTTGCCGTCGTCCAAACATCTATCAACAAGTACGTGAAAATATCTGGTCACAGTCTTCCATCAGTTGATTCTCAGTTTTGTAGGATAAATTGTTGTGGCCTACGCTGAGTGTGGAAAGTGTACACATCAGCAGCTCTGGATGTGGAGAATGAAATCCGAAAAACTACAAAATATAGAAGACCCCACCACTGTAAATGACTTCATGTTTGTAGTTTTTCCATAAAGAATTTACTTCAGTTAGATCAGGTCCATAGACTTTTCATAAGGAGGATGAAGTTTAAGCATTGTGTGAGTAAAACAAGTGTTTTACCTTCCATGTGGCTGTGTTTCTCCTGAAATAGGCAAACTTTCGTGTAAACCAGTTGTAGATCTCATTTAGGGTCAGCTGTCTATCCGGGGACTCCAGAATGGCCTAAAACAGGGAGAGGCATCAGCAGGATTAGATGAGAATAAGACTGGTGAGAGCGAAAGATCATCATTTGAAGTGACTTACATGACGTATAAGAGAGGCGTAGGTAAAGGGAGGCCTGACATCAGCATTTTTGTAGAACTCACAGTTCTGAGCCAGCTCTGAAAAACAAAGGACATGTTTGAAATCACCTGATGAAAAATTTAAAGTACTGAGTTATTCTACAGGTGTGGCGAGGCTATGCACCACGAGATCTTCCTTCATCGACACGTGACGATATTTCTCAGTTAGGTGATAAGCTTTATTGTGAGGTTGAGACATAGCAAAGGGTTTTTCTTCTTTACTGAATGATGAGCCGGTTACACCCTCAGCCCTCGTCAGAGTTAGGCAGTGGCACTATTTTCCAAGGACAGCGCTTGGTGAATTTGCCACTTTTGTTTGCAACCACCACAATACACTGATGTGGTTGTGCTACTTTATCTAACTCAGGCTGGTACAGAGAAAAAGATGCTGCCAAAAATACTAAAAAAGACAGAAATAAAAGGTTTCCTTCAGGGGGAATCTTGGGGTTATGCTATGGATCCCTTCTAATAACTTTGGCTGAACTGTTAAATGTAATACATCAATCTCTAAGATGTTAGGATCTTTCATTTAGGACAGCTGTCACTGTTTGTTTCCTCTAACAGAGACTCCAAACTGCAGTTCATTTTATTACACACACAGACCTCATGATCAGATGTCAGGTCTCTATCTCACATGTACACATACGTTCTTATTCTCATTCCCTTTGTCAGCCTGTCTGTCTGTCGCCTCTCTACTTTCTCTGCTAACACTGATAATTTAATAAGTGTTTAGCACCCTCACATCTTGGTTACAGCATGTAGTCAAAAAGGTCCAGGGGGGACAAGTAAAAAGGAACACATATTGATGATAAAAGGATAAAAAAAGTATAAGCAGTGTTTTTAAGAAGGTCTTTAATGGGCATAGCCTTTTAAAATCCACTCCTGCCACAACTTTTTTGTCTCTCCTGATAACAATCAACACCACTCATGCTAAAAAATGTGTATAACATTTACTACTTGAGGGATGAATAGTGACTAAGAGAAACTCTTGAAACCTATATTGATTTTTACGTGACGTTTAACTGGAGGCCAAAGTTATCTATTTTTGCAAGAAAGTCAAGAGACTTTATCGTATCCAAACCACAAGTGGAGGAAATATCTTAACTGAAGGCTTTCCATTTCTCATTGAGGATTTTAAGATGCTAAAATTGTTTAAAACTGGAGGAAAAAGTTGAAGCAGTTTATTGGAAATGCTGGAAGTAGTTCATAAAGATTTCACAACTTTTCAAAATCAATAATGAGATAAAAGTTGATAATGAAAGAATTTAAAAGCAGGTACAGGGAGAATGTGTGTTACCTGAGGCAATGGGGGTGCAGTACTTGTCGGAGTTACGCCTACGTATGGGCGTGTGGGAATGGGAGTGTGTGTGCAGGCTGGAGGAGCTGATGACTGAGGGTCCCTGGCGCAAAGGGGTGATAGGGGCAGCAGCCGAGGTGGGGGGGTGAGGAAGACCCTCTGGGTAGGGCTCAGTGTCCCGCTTTAACAGAGAGCCACTGGAAGCCAGGTTCAGCTAGAGAGAAAAACAGGTAAAGAGAAACTAGGGTGATCCACAATGCTTTTCTGGGTGCAGTTTCATGGTTTGCTATCTGGCAAAACAAGTGACAAAATACCTTTTACTCATTTAACTAAATCATGGACTAATGGCAGCCCAAAGGGTGAAGAACTTTGCTTTAAACCCAGAGGGTTGGAGATTGTTTTGGTGCATGGAAATAAAAGGGTTCTTATATGACTAATGTTCCTCTTGTGTTTACTCTAAAGCCTCACCATCTGCTGAGTGCTGCTGCTGTTTACAGAGAAGCATCATCTACACAGGACAGGGTCAGGGTCAGGTGAAATCAATGCATGAGACAATGCTGTTGTGTTTCATAGAGAACAGATCTCAGTCTGAAGAGTGTTTCTCAGCAGCTTTGTCATCGGTTGTGTAACAATAGGAACACAGTTCAGTTTGTAACTCAGATGTAGAGGACAGACATCAAAGACAAGGATTTCTTTTCTGATGACTGTTGATGTGGCTTATCTAACACTGTGTAGCTCATAGTTGGGTCAGAGATGTGATGTCTAAAGTCTTTCTTTTATTAATCATTGTTTTTTGGCTGTTTTTTTCTTCAATCTGTTGATTAATTCTTCATTTCTTTCTATGATGACTGAGCTGACGTAGGAAGCAGGTTTCTTCCAAAAGGAGATTAGCAGTGCTTTCAGTATCTACTACTAACATGAAATCACTCTCCTTACGTTACCTGTGAATTAGCCTCCCTTATTTAAACCAAGTAGAGGGAGTCTTCTTGTGCAGACCCTCACATAGTTGCACACAACCAACATATACTTAAACACACAGGGCTGGCTGCAATTAACCCTGTGCTTACAAATACAAAACCACACGACAGCATGTTTGTCAGGAGGGAACACACACACATGCACTCTGCGGTGGCGAAGTCTTCACGGACCAATACGGCCCAATTAGGCAGAGCCTCAGAAACACACACACATACGCACTAAACAACACAAACACACACAAACACACAGAACCAGTACTCCCAGTCTCTCTGGGACAGTCGTTGCAGGGCTGCTAGTTTAGGACTAATTAAAACCACTGTGGGTGTGTTATAGTGTGCGTGTGTGTGTACGTGCTTCAGTGTGTGTATGTGTGTTGTTTAAATGTACATAAAATGTGAGAATCTCTTCCCTACACTCGGCCCTCTCCGTACCATTTAAAGCTGACTAGAGGGGGCGGAGCTGTTTAACAGGTACTTCATTAACGCTGCAACCCTTCCACATCACCACGGCAACAGTCCAACCCTGTTAATTGAGGCCAAGCTTTGTTTCCATTCCTGACGCCCCTCCCCTGCCCCTCCTCCTCCAATCCCTGACCCTGAGGCTCGTCTCCAGTGGTGACAGAACACGCCTCTTCCTGATTTCCCATTAGATGTTAATAGTAGCTGATCCCCCCGCGATCAACACATCATCCAGACACACAAATACGCACACAGACACACATATTGCCACTTGGCTGCACCCATTTATATCCCCTCAAATTAAGACACTCTGCCTCTAATTGACAATTAATTTCAACATCTTCATATTTTAATAAGACTCCTCGTCAATCTGAATAATGAAATATTCATTAGATACCTAATAACAGTCGCACCAGTCATTGTGGATACACACACATACACACAGACACACACACTTATACACACAACACATCAAATTTCTATCACTTATGTCAGCACACACTGAAATATTCTGTAACACACCTCTTGGTTGTTCCCTCTTTGTGTTTTGGGAGCTAAATTTAGCTAGGATGCAGTTTAAAAGTATAAAAAGATGGAATTGACAACTTTTTCTAGGGTTTGAACACATCACAGACATGGAGGTTTATTCAGTATTACAAGCATGTATCATGAGAAATCTTAGACAGAAGAAGAGGGTTAAAAAAAGAAATAAAAACAGAAAAGAGCAATATGACTAAGAAGTAGTCCCCTTGATTTGTCAATTATACATTAACCCTCAGTGGTCAATAGGGGGCGTACACACCAAGCTAGACAGTAGGGAGAGAGCATGAAATCTCAAGAAGGTTTGGGGAAAAAGAAAGGGATACACTGAGTTAGCAGATGAATGAGAGGTAAAAACAGAGGGTAAAGGTCAGACGATAGAAAGAAAGGAAGGTTATGTGGCTTGAGGTTTAGTACTCACAGGTTGGTTAAAAGGCTTTGGCTCTGAGGGGCGCATGTGCAGGTGGGCCATCATGGCCTGGAGTCGCTCACTCTCTTTTGCCAGCTGTGAAACACACAAGAAGGATATTATGGTCAAAACAAAACAATACAAAAAAAAACAAAAACAAAAACACTGCCTTGTTTCACAGTCTTTAAGACTGATATAATGTGGTATTGACATAGAATTAGAATTGCAATTACACCTCGGGCAGAGAGATGAATATGAGAGTCAGCAGCCTCAACACCCAGAGCGCTCTGCCACACACTCACACTAGCCTGCAGACACACTCGTCCCCGTTTGACATTGTTAACTGCCGTTTAATGTGTGCTGTTACAGCCTGTGGAAACGCTGCATCCTGACTGTGTGTTTGTGCAAAAGAGCAAGCGTACAAACGTGTAGCCCCCAGAACAACATACCTACACTGAGACTGATAGCACTCTTAACGCACTCAAACCCAGCAGCGACGTGCACATGTGACGTATTTGAACACTGCGATTGTGCTGCTTTTGGTGTAAACCAGTGTTTGAGTGGATGGGAGGCTGAGGTGGTGGGCTGCCTGTGGACTGCTGAGGGATGAAGTGACATGTCAGGGTGAAAGAGACGGACGTCCTAATGTGATGTGACACCAGCTGCCTCTCTGTCACTTTGTGTTCTCTGCTAGTGGCTTCAGGGGCTTGGCTAAATGCTGTTTACTACAGACACAGACACACACACACCCAAACACACACACACACACACACACACACACACACACACACACACACACACAGGCAATGATGCAAACAGAGGCATTCAGATTTGGAAACAGTGATGAGGTGTGTATGAAGAGGCAGCCTCTGTTTTCACTTTGTTCCTAACTTTCCTTATGTACTGTTGAGAGCAGTGTTTCTCTTCTTCTCTAGTGTTGGCATTCTGCTTTTGCTGGAGCATTGAGATGTTTCAAGAGCTTTGCGTGCATGAACCACTTTTGAGAACTAGAGAGGCAGCCTACTTCTCTGTTTTCTAGTTCTTGTCTCGTTCTCTCTTTTCTCCTCTCTCCCTGTCTCTCCCTCCACCCCTCTCAGCACTCGTGCTCCCTTTGCTGGTGACCAAAGCAGCTTTATAATTGGAGCAGCGATGGCAGCTTCCCTGCCGACTGCTCCTTTTAAATTACAAGCTCCACTGCTCTCCATAAACTCTGCCCTGCTTCAGACAAGTTGCTGCCATTGACTGGCTGAAACAGCCGTCGCTACTTTGTTTGCAGGCAGATGAAAATTCAGTGTGTGTGTGAGTGTGAGTGTGCACGTGCGTGTGTGAGTGACTCACCTGTATCTCCAGCTGCTGAACCACCTGCATCTGAACTCGGCACTGCGCAGTGCTGCGGTCATCTAGGGCGTGCTCATTGTTCAAGTGCCTGGGGGTGGTGAGAAATGCATGAGCATCAAAACTCAGTCAGTTTTGGGAAACAAGTTTTCAAAAAAGAAAAAAAAAAGTTTTTCAGTGATGGTTTCTAGGTAACAGTGTCAACACAATCATCATTTAATCAATTCACAAAAACTGCACGAAGAAGTAAGAAAAAATCTGCTCTCTCACTTTTATTTAAGCCGAGTTATGAGCTGTTAGAGCACTGTAAAAATAAATCCTAATCTTGGGAGTTTATTTTGTCTGGTGAAGGACGCAGCAGCTGTGTTTTGTGTGTGTATACTTCACTGGTGCTCGCTGAGCCGTGATCCAAGACAACCACCTGGATATGAGCTCATGTGTTATCGCACAAAGCCTTATCTTATGAAGACTTTCTGTTAGCTAAACTCCACTCATCTTATTAACACTCGTGTGCATTTGCCTGTGTGTGTGTGTGTGTGTGTGTGTTATTGTGAGTCTACGCACGTGTGTGTGCATGTGTGTGTTTGTTTCCTCCGATGTGGGAGGACCCGGGACCTTCTGATCTTTCCCAGCCCACCCCTCCCTGCCTCCCTTCCTCCATCCCTTTCTCTCTCAGCTCTGTCATCGCCAAGGTTATTCACAGGTTGCCGCTGCCTGCCCGTGTCTGTGTGTGTGTGTGTGTGTGTGTGCTGCATGTTCTAGTGTGAGTGTATGCCTGTAGATCAGAGAGAGTTTTCCGTTATCCTGTGGCGTTAACTTCTAATCTGGGTAATCTCTGGAAAGCCACATGTATGTATGTTACACAAGTAGATCTTTGTGTGACTGTGGTGTTTGACTGTTTGTGTGTGTGTGTCTCTTAAAGCAAGTAGAAAAGTTGGGAAACATCAGGCCAAGACTAGAAATGAAACAAAAACAATGATGTCATGGCGTGGCTAATCCAGGCAGATAGACGGCTCAACACAAGTGCACGATAATAATAACAAAAACATGATCTCACCCCTCTCTTTCTCTCCCTTTTTTTCCCTCTCTTTGTTAACCTTACTCTCCCTCTTCCTCTTCTTCCCTCACACTTCTGTCCACTCTCATCATCCCCCGCAACAACTCCCAAAATGCCAATGATTCACACTCATTCCAACCAAATTTGCCCCCCAACCCCTCCCCTCACTCAATAGCCAGGCCATAAACAGTAGCAGGATTTTTTTCTGGATGTGTCCCGACAATGAGGCTCTGTTTACTCCTCAGAGTGCTGGCAGACAAGGCTTTAACCCACATTACACCCAGCTCCTCCGACCACAGCCAGAGTATTATACCAGAGGACAAGGATGGGAGGAAGGGGAGGGGAGGTGGGCAGAGAGGAGAAGAAAGGCCTGAAATAGTGGAGTGTCTCCCTCTTCTGTTCCTCTGTGCTACCCTTTCCCCCTCCTGGGGCGATGACTAAGGCTAGCTAGAAGCTAACGCACTGTCGGGCTGACGGCATTATCTGTCACTGCTTTTTTTTCTTCACCTCCCTCCCTCTCTTACACACAAACACTCTCTTACTCTATCTCTCTCCCTCCTTCCATCTGCCCTGAGGCTACGTGAAATGAGACACCAAACAACAGCTTTCCTCTCCAAACTTTCCCAGCCTGCCTGCACACTTTGATCTGACTGTCCGATGCCATCACAATCACTACACACTTTTGTTATTAGGAGTCGGTGTGTGTGTATGTGTGTGTGAGGACTTATTTCATCACCCTGGCTTATTAATATCCCCACTGTTCAAACAGCAAAGAGTTCCACATAGATAATAAGAGTGTGAGTTTGTTTAGGGCTTCATTAGAGGCTTGTGAAGCCTTCGTTAGCAGCCATAGTGCCAAAGGGGAAGTCCACTGTACTCTGTGTGTGCGTGTTAGAATTTGTGTGTAAATGGGTGTGTGAGTGAGTGTGACAGAGGAGGAGATGGCAGAATGTCAAGGCCAAACTACTGCACCAGCATACCCCAGTGACTCCAAAAACGGGCAAACATTGTGATGGTGTGAGTGAGTGAAGGTTTTTGATGTTTGTGTTTAGATACAAAAAATGTATGTATGTGTGTGTCTGTGTGTGTGTAAGCCAGTCAAAAATAATTTGCTTATCAAACAGCCTTTTAATCTGCCTGACCCTTTGGGGAAAAACACTAACAAAACACAAAAACATCAACTAATTGTAGGAAGAACTTGAAGACTTGCTCTTTGCATGTCAGCATTTGAGGAACAATCAAATGAATACAACTGCTGACATAAGCAGATGATAAAATGTTTGTTAAAAAAAGAGGAAGCTGTTGTTATGGGAGCCCAAACAATAGCTTGTACCCAAATGTTGAGTGTTTGTGTACACCTGTATTGTTCTGCGTTTAAGCATGAACAAAAAATGTGATGTAAGGAATAGAAACTAATTAATGAATGAGGTAATGCAAATAACCATAGACAACATGTGACCATCACTTCACTTTTAGCACAGACCAGAGTGTTTCTCCCCTCTTGCTTCATCAAACAGTAAAATCAAAAATGAAAAAGAAATTAAAGAAAGGGAATGAGGTATGTGGGTAAAAACATCTCTCCAATCAAACACTATGCTTATGACACTTATTTACAAAAGTGAAAAAAGGGATTATTTTGTGGACAATTAAAAAAAAAAAATAACAACAACATCCAAGGTAACCATAGAGTCATAGAAAAGTCATCCAAGTTGTGTCAATGGAAAACAACTGGTCTGGGTTATTTGTCATAACAGAACCTTGTCCGTATTGTCTGCAGTCAAAAACATAAAATATTTATGCACTTGCAATAAGCTTTTCACTTTAACTTCAACTACCAGCATCTGTTTTTCTCAGTGTTTAGTACACACTCACTCTCTCTCACACACACACTCATCACAAGTCATATTTTTGTCTGGTTATAAACTTACTTGATGAACTGTCCCATGTCTTCACAAAGTGCTTCACAGCCAGGCCACTTGCACTCTCCATGGCCATAGAGAGGATGGGAGCCAGCGTGCTCCTCATGACTGCGGGAAGAAGAAACAGAGATGATACATTTTCCGTAAACAAATATTTACTTTAAAACTAAAGGCTGTTACTTTCCCAGAAAAAAAGGCAGAGCTTCAATAAACTGCTTTCACACACAAACACACACACACACATGCAAAGCTAACTGTGGCAGCAGAAGCCTCACTGCAGCCATCTGAGTCTGGTTAGCAGTCATTAGTTTGTACAGTTCAGGAAGCCAAGTGCAAAGAGAGGAGGATAGAGCAGAGTGGGGTCAGTTACAGGAGCCAGGCAAATGCAGGAATTGTTCCAGCAACCTCAGAGGCTCAGTCTTTAAGTCCATGACCTGTCTTTCTGTCCTTGGCGTATGTTGAGCATGCAAGTGAGTGCATCTGTGTTAGTGTGTGTTCTTATGTTTCAGGAGTTGACACAGAGTCGGCACAAGACCAACCAGCCATGACTGATTGGCGGCGGCTGCCGTCATGTGCTGGTTTTTCTTTTGTGGTGAGCTTGTGTGTTTGTGCACGTGTGTGTTTTTCTGTGTGGGCACTTGTGCATATTTATGAGTGTGTATTTGTATGTGTGTGTGGTGATGAAAAACTGGGCCAGGTTTGGTTTGGGCCCAGAGTAGCATAACTGTATTTGTGCATGTGTGCGTCTTTGTTGTTGCGTGTGTGTGTATGTGCATGTGTGTGTGTGTGTGGCAGGTCCAGTAGCAGATGTGGTTCAGACCTGGACCATCGCCTGCGACTGCTGTCTCCACATATATTTACATGACTGTGTGTGTGTGTGTGTGTGTGTGTGTGTGTGTGTGTGTGTGTGTGTGTGTGTAGACTGGGATGGGGATTCTCCCAAATCAACATCAGAAGGTTGTCTAACAAAAACCATTTGTCTCACAGATGGAAACATCCCCCTTTCCCTCTCTCCCTCCCTTGCGTTTTCTCCTTTTCCTGATCATATGTGCTGGCTGAGGTTGTAACTTGTGTACGTGTGAGTGTGTGTCTGTATGTGTGTATGTGTGTGTATGCTGGCTGTGGTTGAGTCAACTCAGAAGCAGCTCAGACAGCAGACATGACAAACTGCTGGCAACCACATTCTCCTCCACATCAGCCATGCATTAGCTTAGCAGGCTAACAGGCTAGCTCCTTATTGCTCCCCTACTACAGCTCTTTTGGGACACAGTAGCACACTGTAGCTGAAATATATGAGTGTGGGACATTCACTGAATGTTCTTCTAGTACAGTTTTATACAAAAGAGCCTAAACTACGCAAATAAGGTCAGAAATCAATGACGAGGTGGGGTCAAAAGGTGATTCATTCTTACTCCAGTCCACTTGTATGTGTATTTATGAATGTGCATGTGCTACTCACTGGCTGCTGGGGGTATGGTTGCCTTTGGAGTAAAGGGGGACATGGTCATCTCCGCTCTCTGCCTTGGTGAAGGAGGATATCCACTCAAACAGTCGGGCTCTTAAAAATGGAGACAAGCCCATGAACAGCCATGGCGTGACAGCCATGGGACAACAACAAACCCCGCCTCGAGAAAATTGCCCTAGCACATGCATCTGATACATATGAACACACCAACAAGGATGTGTATTCTTGTACAAAATGTAGCCCAAAAAACAGTGAATAATTTCTTCTTCTTCTTCTAGGCAGCTTGTATCCTGCTTTATCGATCCTTTTACTCCTCCTCTCACCTCCTTTCTTTTCCTTTTCTTTCCTTTCCTTTCCCCTTCTGCCCTCTTTTCCATACTATACTAGCATGTGGCTGACAGCATACTGACGGAACATACTGAACCAAACACACCTCCTATCAAATGAGCTGCAAGACGTTTACACCCTGGTGATGTGTGATATGCTGCAAGTGTATGTTTTGAACCTGTGTTTACGTGCGTAGTTATGGAAGAACAGCTAAAAGTTAAAAGCCTGAAAATGACATCTCGATAGTGTGTGAGTAAGAGAGGTACTACAGGTCACACAGAGGACACACACGCCATTACTACTACACTAGAGCCCACTGCCACACAGCCCATCACTGTACCTGTCTCTCTTTGGGGTGTGGCTCTGTCCATTGACCAGGCTGTGCAGTGGCATGTGAGCGCTGGCAGCTTTGGGGAAGGCTGAGGTAGAGTTGGAGCTGTTGGTGCTCAAGTCCAGGCCCTCTGCCTGTTTCAGGGCCTCTTCACTGCTTGGGATGCCTGACACCTCCTTCCACAGCTGTTGGAGGTCTGACGGACACATCGCTGGAGAGAAGGAAAACAGATACACACAGATAATTCAGGGAGGAGGAGTGCCACACATTTTTGTGTAAATTTGACAACAGGAGGGTTACTTCAGGAACCATGAGATGAGAACAATAAAGTATAAGATAAGAACATACTATGTGAACAATGATGCAGTGAACATCAAATCCATGAACTTGCTAATGCAACAATATCGCTTTCCTCAGAATATTCACACAGTGAGGAATATGTCAAACAAAAGCAGAGAAAGGGGAATTCCTTTATAACTTGCATTTTTTCCAGATTTCTACTGTTCCTCAAGTCTTTGCTAATCTCTTTGTTGGCAACTGCTACTGTCCACTAGCACCACTGCCCCTGTCACAACCACTATTTATCAGAACAGGGTGGGTGCACACTTTGAGTTCTTTCTAGTTGCAACTTTGTTATTTCTGCTCCAATTTCACAGTAAGACTGACGCCTAGAATGTCGCAGCCTTTTACCAGTAGATCTTACCATGCATGTACAAAGACACGCACACATCTAGCCAGCCACACACACATCGGTCTGCACATTAACACACACACAAATGAGCACACAAATGAGCACACACACACACACACACACACACACACACACACACACACACACACACACACACACACACACACACACACACACACACACACACACACACACACACACACACACACACACACGGACCTCATGGCAATCCAAATATTATGTCTGCTTTGTCTGCATTCTTTTGCAGTCCCGCCAAAACAAAAGTTCTCACTCTGGAGGAATGAGGTAGTGTGAGCATGGATTTCTGTGCTTGTGAGTGTATTATCCCAGTATACCAGACCAATCTGCAGACACGCCCGCAGAGTGAAAGTGTAGCTGCTTAAGGGATTGATAGATCTGGTGTTTCCTCTTTTGACTTATCAGTTGGCTCATAACACATCCATTCATTGGAAAAGATGTGAAAAAACATGTTGCTCTGGAGAAAATAAAAAAGCTCTGGATTCTGGTGAAAGCTTGGTGTTTACTTATGAGTATAAAAGTAAGCACACTTAGGTTGTAAACAGCTGAGAGCTCAACAGATTTATCAACAGAGAATTGAGATTTTGTGTGTTTTCAGCTGAAAGTGTGCTCACACTACTCCCTCTGGCAAGTGTTGACTGATACAAATAGTTTGAGAGGATGAGAGTGCTTCTGCAAACAAATAGTGGCTCAAACATTCCCAAAGTACACATCTGGTTGTTGGGTTTGTGTTTATTTCTCAGTGATTTATGTAAAAAATGCAACATAAGAAGCTGGAGTCTGATGAGATGGAGTCAAATCTAATTAATTATTTTACGTTACTGTGAACAGACTGCTACTACAGTAAAGCTTTATTAACTCTTTCTGTCTAAGCTTAAAAATAAAACCTGATTCTTATTTGAAAAATTATGGGCCATTTGCCTTCAGTATCACAGGTTTTGGAAGTATGAGATATTCATAAAGTAACTGTCAACTTACTGCAGTACAAAAACCAATAATTAAAGCAGGACCCCTCGTGCCAGCCCCCCTCCCACTGAGCTCCCACTAACCGGACACAACTGGCCTTTGAGGCGGGGCATTAGTGTGTGCAGTTTTGTGCGTAGGTGTGGGTGTTTATGCATGTGTGTTTGTGTGTTTGTGTGGCATGGCTGGTCAGAGGAATGCTCTTGCTCACGCCTGGCTGAGCCGTCACAATGGACCAGCTCTTTCACACTGCAGGGAAATTCCACTCCGATACAGAGGGAGAGAAAAAGAAAACAAAGGAGATGCTAAAAGTTTGAAACCGTCTGAAAATTGCTGCCTTTTCTTTTCAGAAGTGTTGTATCTGTTTTTTTATTTGTTTGAAATTTGTATCTTTTCTTCACATACTAAAACTGGTATTTCTACTTGCCCTCCATAGGAGAAATGAACACACACTCACACTTCCCTGAAGCACTAAGACAAACACACACAAATCTCACTATGAGTTGTCAAATTCTTTACTGACATCTTAAGCTTATTATTCCAACTTTTCCAAAAATTAAATAAACTTGATTGAGTTAATCTTTGTTTTATGTGTCAGATTACAGAGTTCATGTAGCTGTGTGTGGTAGTTGTGAGTGTGTGATGGCATGTGACTAGGGATAAGAGAAAGGGAGAGATCAGACAGACGGAGGGAAGGAAACTGCTCTGTTTGGTCAACGCAGTCAGCGCTTTAGCAATGTTACGGACACTTTAGAGCCCCTAAAGCATTCTGTCTGTGTGTGAGCTGGTGTGTATGTGTGTTGGAGTGTAAAGAGGAAAAACACGCCCATACACACACATGCTGGCTAAGGGCGGGCCAGCAAAGAGTCAACTTTTATCGTTTTAAAACCATGCTGACAAAATGAAGGGGCTATGGGAGGGGTTACACGAAGGAACAAAAGAAATCCAGTGGGCACAGCAAAAGCAAAACGTTGATGTTGTGGCATCTGGCTAATCTCAAGTACACACACACACACACTACACATGCAGACACACACAGACCTCCAAGCAGGGGGCTTAGTGGCATATTTTACCTATTATCCAAATGAGTACCTTCCACAAACCCACCAATCAGGTTTCCTTTTATCTTTTATAGTCTGATTAACTTAACAGGCTTCACATACAGCAATGGGTCCAGGCCTGTGTGGCTGTGTGTGTGTGTTAGTTATGACTGTGTGTGCATGCACATTAGTTAGGATGTGTTTGTCAGGGCCAGTTGTGTGAGGGTGGTGTATATAAATGTGTGCCTGTGTGTACCTTGCTGCAGGGACTGCATGGTGGCAGTGGGCTGCATGGGCACCAGGCCTTGTCTCTGAAGGTTGAGGATGTGCTGCTGCTGAAGCTGCTGCATCTGGATCAGCTGCTGCTGGAAGGCCAACTGCTTGCTGCCTAACTGCTGTAAAACAAATGATGGGAGGGTAAAGAAAGAGGAGGAAAAGTTTAAAGGAGTTATGAACTCTGTGTCATCCACATTCAGTACATTACACACCGTTCTCATGTATTTCGACTGGCATTAAAGTTTCAAAATGAAGCAGAAAATATCATCTGCAATAGGAAGTTAGCTGGAAGTTTTGCCAAAAAAAGGGAATCAAATATTGATTACAGTCTAGAAAAAAACAGTATATAGTTTATGAACTTTAATCACAGGATGTATGTCATCATTTCAATGTTTCCATCACTTTTTCAGCAACTGTTCAGTTATCATGACTTGACATGTTCTGTGTGTCCTACTGCATCACTCAGTGTCAACACATTAAGGATTAAAGCAAGTTATAACAAACAAAGAATCATAAAAACCACAAATGTCTGCTTCTAAAAACTAAACTGAGAACCTCGAGAGCGGACCAGAGAAGACTAATCCTCTGAAATGAAGAGAAGCTTGAGGTTGAGCTGTGAAGACCCCAAGGACACAGAAAAGAGGGACAGGGAATGATGTAGGCTGAAGAGAGTGGTAAAGACTACATGGCGCGCAGTGATAATGTCGGCATGTGTTACAGTGATAAATGTCCCCTTTCCTGCTCCCCCAGTCTGGGGCAGACCTGTCCTGTGCAGCTCTGTTTGAAGTCCCCCCTGACCAACCCCTCAAGGGAGAGAGACGGACTTTATCTCTAACAGATAAGTAAGGGGAGAGGAAAAATAAATAAATACAACTTGAGGAACCACTCATTGTGTGTGAGAGTGTGTGTGTGTGAGAGAGAGAGAGTGGCAGCCTAGGACTCTTTGAACAGAGAGGATCTCACAGGAAGGGCAGAGGGGTCGCTTCCTTTCAGACTTGGTGCCTGGAGAAGAGAAGTGGGACAGCGGTGTGCTCGTGTGGGAGGAGGCTGTTAGGGGGGTGGTCAGGAGTGTAAAAGAGGGGAAACAACAACTGTTTTTTCTAAATTAATAAAAATTAAAAAGAATAGAAGAGTAAAAAAATAATAAGAAAAAATGATCATATGGCGGATGACCTCTTTTCATGCCTTGGCATTGTATCTGCCATGCATTTCTCTCTCCTGCATACATCACAATGAATGATTTGTTGATTTACAGCCAAGGAGGTAACCTGTCACGTCAAAAAACAATAAACAAGTCATAAATTTAGTGAAACTGGCCCCTTGCTTTCATAACGGCCTTTGCAGATAAGGCCGTTCTGAAGTATAAGGAAGAAACTGAAATGCGGTAAGAGTTCAAGGACCATGTATTTCCCAGAAATTTTATCTACACATTTTGAAACTGCAAATACAAACAAAGCTTCCTGGTAGTTCAAGTGTAGGTCAGGCTGCCGACTAACAGATCATGTGCAAACACTGCCACAGACCAAGAACCAGCCCAGACACCGTCTAATCCTGCTTACTCCGTCCACCACCGTCGTCTGCTCCTGCACTGTTCTTCTAATCTAATTCTACAGTGTGTTGGTTAAGAGCAACTATTAATGAAACAAAGTATAATCTCTCAGGCTTTGTCCAAGGCAAGGGGGTGATGTGGGCAAAATCTGTATCATGCTTACATACTTCAGGCTTTTGAAGTGTACAGCCAAATTCTCATTTGTTGAAATAAATGGTTTATCATGATTACAAAGTCCTGACTGAAGCATTCCCTCCCCTCCTGCTCTTTTTTCCTCTCTCCAGCCCTTCTGCCCCTCCTTTTCTACTTGTCTGTCCATTTTATTTCTTTCACTCCCCTTGCTGTCTCTCATTCCCTCCTGAGATATGGCTACGGTTCTTTAAAACACACATTTCTTGTGTGCGTGCATGTGTGTGTGTGTGTATGTGTGTCTGTGTTCTGTTTACATTAGCTGTGGCTGAGTGGCCAAAGCTAGCGCAGTAACAGGCTGTCAATGTGATTTATGAGCACATCACACACTGTCTGAGCCTGCCAGTCACACAGACACACACACAAGAAGGAGGACACCCCCAGACACACATACACGCAGTGTAAATGGATGCTCACAGACAAACACACACACACACATATATCTTTTGTGATGGTCAGAGTCACTTCATTAGGCTGACTCCTGACCGGTCCCAAATGCACCGGCAACACGCACACACACACACAGACCTAAGGTACACATACATTCACACTTAACACACTGTCTTTGAATGCACCACTTCCACACAGATGAAAAAGTGAGGAAAAAGTCAAAAGTCACATTCACTCAGGCAACAGTACAGATTTTCTTTCTGCTGTATTCTCCCGCCTACCTCCACTGTTTTCTTTTTCTTTTCCTGTTTCCTTGTTTTCTGGGTGTGTTCAAGGCCTGCTGGAAACTACAGTTTGTACAAGCACACCCTTGTATCGCCTGCTTGACCAAGATAGGAATGAGAGTTCGTCTAAAGGTGTTTTTTCTGATCACTGGCTCCTGGAGAATGAACACACAAACCTGACGACTAGAAATGGCCTTAGTCATATCAGCTGTATGAAACTCTGCAGGGAGGCATATTCCCCAAAGTGTATGTGTTTGTGCAACGAACCATCACACATCACTCTGGCCGCGTGAGTGTGTGTGTAGCTGTGTGACCAGTGTTTGCACTTGTCTTGCAGTTACAGGACAACAAACCTGAAAACTAGGACAGCAGTGAAGAGGAGGGGAAGGAGGGGAAAGCGTTTGAGACACCCTCTCAACATGCGAGTCAACCACAACTGGTTTGCTTTGGTCACGGTCGAGTTGGTTGACCGCTGTCGGCAAGGAGTTTGTGGGTTTGGGGTGGTGGGACGGGGGTGGGGGTCTACCCGCTGGGAGAAGAGGGAAAAATCTAGGATGTGCCTCCTCATGCGTTTATCAGAAAAGTCTCATGAGGCTCTCCTTCCAAAGCCCAACTCCAGCTCGCCCCTCTGTGTGTTCAGCTATTTCTGTGAATGAGCATTCATGTAACAACAATGTCTCTATTATAGACACGCACACACATGGAGGCAACTCACACATGCACAAGAACACAGCCTCTCCTACGCACACGTTATGAAAGTAATCTTGTCTGATCGATTGAGATCCCCTTTGTTGTGCTACAATGTGATCCTAGTTGATCCTCTTTTATCCTACTGTACCACAGCTGTGCTTAAACCTGGTACAGTTCGTGTGTGCTTGCATATTTCTGTGTGTGTGAAATGGAAAAAGAGAGAGCAAGGGAGGATCCTAGTGCTGCAAGGTTAATTGACAATTAAAAGAGTGGCAGACCCCTCCTACAGAGAGATTTCACCTCGGGCTTAGAGCTGAAGGCATGCAAATGAATACTCTGGCAGGATAGCATATGGTTTGGCGCAGCAATCTTTCACTGCCTCCACAAAGGATGCTGCTAGAAAATAAAAATGATGAAACCTTTATTTACAGCTCCTTCTTCAAGGCAAGGTGTTCAACACAGCATTAATATAGAGTAAGGTTCAAAGAGGAGGAAGACATCTTGTGCTTCTTACATCCTTTACATTTCATCCTTTAGGTGATTTTGTCCTTCAGCTGGCTCCCATGTTAACCGCTATTACTGCTTTTAAGGGCACTTGTGCACTTCAGAGTGTACTTGAGCTGAGTGAGTGTGTGCTTGATGAAGTTCACCTCTTTTGCCGTTTGCTTCCCGACCTGCTGCTGATGCTGCTGCTGCTGCTGTTGCTGCTGCTGCTGAGTCAGAAGCTGGAGATGCAACTGCTCCTGCTGCTTCTTGTAATACTCCTGTAACTAGAGACAGACGCAGAAGGAGGGGAGGTAGGGGCAAGGAGGAGGAGGAGGAGGAGGAGGAGGAGGAGGGAATGAGAGAGGTTGAAGAAATATGAGAAGAATGAGTCACAACACACTTTGTATCAACCCTCAACAATGCCTAAGTCTTACAGCAAGTGGAGTCTCAAGGCAAGGCAGTCTTTCTGCCTGAAGTGAGGGCTGTGGTTTATGGTTTATTGACAAACTGCACACAAACACACACCTGAGAGGGACTTCTGAGGCATATCATTAAACTGGATGATGTGTCAGGTTGTGCTGCTGCTTTTCGTACATCAAAGCTTCTATAAAAGCCACATGCTTCTTACACACATGACCACCTAGCCTGTCACTTAAAGATTCCTCTGTTGAATACTTCATATTAACACTCACTGGCCTGTAGTAGTTAAGAGCCTAATAGAACTGTGTGTGTGAGATCATGTGTGTGTGGGTGTCCCAAACCTTAAAATAGGCAGTTTCTAGAGCATGTGCTGATAAGATCATTAGCCCCGGGTTATTTGTGGTTATATATAGGCTGTCCCACCAGTTACAGCCTGCTGGATTCAAAAGTAAGTATTGATGTTTTTGGCACGCACTCCTGTACGTTACCAACCTTTACTAGCAGTTTTTTTGCTGCTCTAGTTGTGCAGATTTTCTGTGGGGTAAACAGTGTAACGTGAATTTATCTTAAACTACCAGAGTAAATCAAAGACTACCAGGCTGAATGATAAATTTGTGAAAACACACATGCGCATATAAATTCATAATTATACACACAAAAAACACACAGAGAGAAACCCAGTGTCCACTGACTGGCCACAGCTTGCCTGTTTGTTTGACTTACTAATCACTAATTTACTCAGGAAGCTCCATTAAGATCAGTATCTCGCTGAGAGGAGAGAAAGGCAGCTAGGAAAACTCTGACTGACCACAGTGAGAGTGTGTGTGTGTGTGTGTGTGTGTGTATGAGGGGAGTTATCCTCTTCAGAAAAGCTTGTACATGTGTCTGTCTGCAGTTTGTCTTTGTTTCATGGTGCGTCAAATGTTCAAAGAGGCTTTTCAGTGGAGAATGACTTCACAGCGCAGCAGTTGTTTCAGTCTCTCATCCGTCTGACCCCACAGTGAGCTGACTAAACACACACAACACACACACACACACCACTGCCCATCCTCAACACACACTCCGAATACAAAAAGAAGGTCTTGCTAAGCTATTTTACATTTGCAGTTTTAATATAATTTAGCCGCCACTTCAGTTTTACATTATTCACCGTTCTTGTGAATGATGACGTTCCTTCTTGTCCTTAATTTATCTTAAATGCACGACTTATTCTTTCTTGCTGCTCTTTCTTTTCCATCTGTCTTTCCTCTCCTTTATCGCTCCTTAGGCGGAGTTAATCTCTCTTTTCCGCGTCACTAGGCCTGATCGCCTCCTCATCACACAGACAAATGCATATTCAAGCGCACATGTGCACACACAGACACACACTTGGCTGGAGAGTGGTGAGTTGAGGGAATAATTAAGTGATAATTAAGGTCTTTTAATGATTTGATTCAGTGGCTCTGTGCATTAAGAGTATGTGTAAGTGAGGCACTCACCTCTCCAGCCTATTACCATGACCTTGACTTTAGTGAACACGCCAAGAAAAGAGAGGCTGATCAGCTGTAGTATTGGTAAAGGTCAGAGGAAACTTAAAGGTTAAAACACTCAACACACACACACACACACACACACACACACACACACACACACACACACACACACACACACACACACACACACACACACACACACAGATCCACATATGTGCACCCTTACAAATGCATAACTGCTGTGTGGGCTGCAGTGGGCCGTAAACCTTACTTACACACACTTACACAATGCTGTATTGCCATGGGGATATGAAATTTAATGCTTCAGCGAGTGATATGTTGGTTGATTGTACTGTGTGTGTGTGTGTGTGTGTGTGTGTGTGTGTGTGTGTGTGTGTGTGTGTGTGTGTGTGTGTGTGTGTGTGTGTGTGAGAGAGAGTGAGTGTGTGTGTATGGTGTGTGAGCAAGAGAGAGAGACAGAGATTCTGTGTGTGTGTGTGTGTGTGTGTGTGTGTGTGTGTGTGTGTGTGTGTGACTGCAAAAGTGCCTGATTTGCAGATATACACTTAGAGCAAGTCCATACTGTGGTTAATTAAGTGGGAGAGCAATGTTAAACTCAGTGGTTTTAATAGAGTGTGTGTGTGTGTGTGTGTGTGTGTGTGTGTGTGTGTGTGTGTGTGTGTGTGTGTGTGTGTGTGTGTGTGTGTGTGTGTGTGTGTCCCTCTCTGTGCATTATGAACTCTATTGTCTTCCCCCATCTCCCTTTTCCTCGTTAAAGAAAAAAGAGCCAGTGAAGAGGTTCTTAGCCATCTGCATGTCTGTTTCCAGAAAAGCCAGCACATTTCACATTTCCATTATGATACATGTTGTCAGATCTTCCCACTGCAATTTACACTTGCCTGCAGCTACTGCTCCTTATTAAATCTACTCTCTGCCCTTTGCCTGTATATGTGTGTGTGTGTTTTTTCCAGAGATGCTGTATGCCACATTTACTCTATCTCCACTCTGTTAATAACACTCTTAACCCCCTTTACAAGGTTGCGTATGCGAATGCTTTTTTTTTTTTTTTTTTTTTGCATGTGTAGGTAGGAGGTCAGAGGTTGGTGAGGCTGAGTATTTGACAGATCTGTTGCAGATGAAGAGTGTTTATTGGTTTGTGTTGACATAGCAACTCCTCTATCACCTGCCGGGCTCCAACACACACTCCTGAATCACTATGATTCACTGCCTGATGCTACATAGCCTACAAGTGTGTGTGTGTGTGTGTGTGTGTGTGTGTGTGTGTGTGTGTGTGTGTGTGTGTGTGTGTGTGTGTGTGTGTGTGTTTAAAGGTGTGCACGAGTGTGCCTGCAGGCAGGAGCATGCACATTCTCTTAGCAACAATGCCAAGGAGGAGGCACTGCAAATGACAATGTGTGTATAAGTGGATACGTGGATGTGTGTTTATCTTCAAAGATCTCCGAGCACTAAATAAGATACATCATGCCCAGTGTGTCAGCACCTATTAAAACAGACACATCTTAACATGCCAGCTTGGGATGGGTTCCAGCTGGAGTGCATGTGTGAATACGTGCATGTGTGAGTGTGTGTGTGTTTTACCTGCTGTAGCATTAGAGCCTGCTGTTGCTGCAGTAGGGCCTGGAGCTGAGGGGGAGAAAGGATCTGTTGCATCTGCTGAGGAGTGATCATCTGTGGGCTCATCATGGCCATCGATACAGGCACCTGAAACCAGACACAAAAACACACACACACACACACACACACACACGGATGAAATGTTTAGATTAATATGCTTGGATGCCAACTTGCGAGAAGTAGGACATCTCCATCAGTGAGTTAAGTTTTGTGTTAGAAAAGCACAGCCAGCACTTTAAGCATGACTGTGCCTGCAACTGAATGCTAAAGTCAAAACAAACAATGTGAATGGAGGGTGAGCAGCCTGCTGGTATGGACAGGTAAAGTGGGAGAGGTGTGTTGTCTCATGTTTCTTTGTTGTTAGTCACTGCTGAGAAAAGCTGGCACCGTCACACAAAGATAAATAGACTGACACACCACTGTTGACACTTTCCTTCACAAGGTAAAAAAGGCAATTTCTGTGACAACAGGCAGATAAAAGGACAGATATGCAATCTCCCTATAAGATATAAAATCTTATCTACTTCCATAAACACATGATTAGGACGGCCGACGATTCTCTTTCCACGCAGTCAAGCCTGGCTAAGAAGAAAGGAACAACAAAGTGGGTATCTGATGAGATGTCTATCTCATCAGATAGAGCTGCAGGCAGCCAAAGGCAGACAGAGGGAGAAAGAGAGAGGATGTGATTCACACAGATGTGTTGTGCAAGCGCACTGAATGTACATTGTACACAAAGCTGGGCACAAATGCTAATCTGATGACAAACACTGCGAAAACTGAAGACAAGCTAAATACATAAATCAGCAACAGCATGTGCGTGCACAAATAGAGGGGAAATATTGAGAAATCAGGCAGACAAGGCTGCAGACAAAGTGCTTTTGTATTTATTAACTGAATTAAGCTTTGAGACAACAACGAGTGGGATAAAGAGACAGAAGATCCGGCACAGACAGATATTTAAGGAGCAAGATCTGACTTTTTCACTGCCTGTACATCAATAATCCACACTGCGTTTCCCATACAAATAATCCTCTCTGTTCAAAGTGATGGCTCTTTTACACAGATATATAGAGCTGAGTTATCACCACTAAAAATGGTCGTTTATCAATATTCACTTCATGGAAAAAATACCAATCTCTCTCATGGTCAAACTGTGTGTGGATGTGTGTGTGTGGATATGTGCAGCTAGTGTGTGTGTGCAGCTCCCCCCACACTACCTGAGGGGATGGCAGGAAGAGAGAGCAATGCAAAGTAAGGAAAGCGAGATGTCAAGCTGTCAGTGGTAAATTAAATCTGTAAAGAGCTGATTTGACTTTGTAAACAAGATCAGCCGTAAATACTAACACCCGCTTCCCCACCTGGCCCCTGTCCACCCCCCCCACCCCCCACCCCTCAACACACACACACTCTCTCCCTGCTTCTCTCCTTCTTTTCCTCTCTGTCTCTTTTTTTCCCTCTGTGTCTATCACAGGCCCCACACTCCGCTTTTATCAAACCAGACATCTATCTCCACACACTCCCAGCCACGTTTTAGTGGTGGAGAGGATGTAGAAGAGGTTGGAGAATGCTGTGTAGTTAAAGACCTTGGATAGAGAAGGGAATAGGGTGTTAGATTGATTAGCAGGAGTGAAAAAGAGTGTGTTTGAGCTGAGGCAGAAAAAGAAGAAAAGACAGAGTCAGAGCGGGGTGAGGCAGGGGAAGGAGGGTGCTGTTGTGGCAGTTGGTGAAGGAACAGGCAGAGGGGATGGGGGGCGCTGGGACGTAGGTGGGGGGGCATGTGGTGATGGGTGCTGCTTGGCGTCATGCCAGCTTGCCCCCGCCGCTGGGCCTTGTCAGTCTAAGCTGCCAAATGAAAAGCTGTAATTAATTGCTCTTGTGCATCCCATTCTTCCTCCCTGACAACTCATACATTCTATTTTATACACACCGCCATTGACATTTCCCAGTCACAGGCGTAATAATTACTGGAGTTATAGCACCTTTCTGTGTGTTGGCTGACGCTCTGATGCCAGAAACGAGTGCGCGGCCATGTGTGCAAGTGCAGATATACTGAACTGTGTGTGGGTGTGTGTTTAAGGCGGGATATGTGTGTGTGGCAGGCTGAATGCTGAGTAGTTAAGGTTTGACGCCATTAATTGCCCCTATAATCTAATATCACAAAGCGTGGTGATTATGGGGCATGCGTTGCCACCGCCATACGACACCGCCAGCCTGAGAGCGCCGCCACAAAACAAAAGCCTCGCCATTAGAGATTTGACGGGCCGGGACAAAAGCGCCTCACAATGCGGAATTATATTTTCATTCGGCTTTGTCTCTCCCGGTGAATGATTTCTCCCCTTTCATTGGACTCTGAATAGGGAGAGTCTGAAAAGCCGGGCGATTTGAAGTCAGCCATTTATTAAATGCATTTAATTTTTTTTTTCTGCTGTCGTCCCTTTTTTTTTCAGTGTTGCATGTTAATTTAAAAGAGGGAGATGCGTGGTAGATTAGTGGGAGAGAGGTGAAGCTCCAGAGGGGGGGAGAGGGGGAGTGGAGGGGTGAGCAGGGAGAGGGGAGAACCAAGGATAGCACCCAAGAAAGAGAAGAAGGAGGGGTGGCAAAAAGGAAATAATGGTTTGAAAATGTAGAGGTGTGTGAGGAAAGAGGAACTCCAGCTGAAGGTAAAAGTCTGGCCCAGAACGAAGAAGCTCACAAATACTGGCGAATGCTCCCACAATCCTCTGGGTGTTGCGTGGATGTGAAAGTTGAACCACTAATAATAGCAACATTTTACAACCAAAGATGTCGCTTCATTCATTAACATGCAGGAATCAGTCGCACGTGCACACACAGGCAGACACACACACTGTCAAGGGGTCTTTGCCTGACAGAGGTCAACCCCTGTCTTGGAGAAAGAGGGTGCAGGGGAAGGAAGGGGGGGAGGAGCGAGAGAAAAGCGGGAGACAGCCTTGTCGTTTACAGAGAGTGGAGGAGTAATTAGAGGGGTTGTTTGAAGAGGGAGTTTAACTGATTAACAAAGGAAGAGAGGGAGCGAGGGAGCGCCCTAAAGATGGGAAGGAGAAAGGAGGAGAAAGGCAGGGAG
The DNA here is from genome assembly GCF_033239565.1 of Halichoeres trimaculatus. Taxonomy (NCBI): domain Eukaryota; kingdom Metazoa; phylum Chordata; class Actinopteri; order Labriformes; family Labridae; genus Halichoeres; species Halichoeres trimaculatus. Next base: position 22,133,765 of record NW_027437179.1, read on the forward strand.
TCCCAGAGGAGGGGAGAGGGAGAAAGACGGGGGACGTAGCTTGCATTTCAATGAGGCTCCATCCCTCTCTCTCCTCTGCTCTCCTCCCTTGATGACTTTTCATTCTAACGAGGAGGAAAGCCCCACTTTCCATTTCAGATGAAAACTCAAGGATGCTGGGAAGGAAAGGACGGCTATCTGATATTAAACCAGTGTGGAGTCAAGGGAATCAGCCCAGCTTGGCTCTGCACTGTGTTTGTACAGAGACAAGCTGCATCTTCTTTAATTTAGGAGCAAACTTTGGATTTGACACCTTCACTTTTCTTCTAATTCAGGTCTTAACCACAAAAAAACTTCCAAAGTGCAGCCCTTATGAGGGCAACTCTTCAAACATAACATATGAAAAAATTTAACCTTATGGACATTTACAGAACAGCGAGAGCAGAGACACACAAGCAACTCAACTGCCACCTCCTGCTGGCTTTAATACATACAGCCTATACTTGCATGTGTGTGTGTGTGTGTGTGTGTGTGTGTGTGTGTGTGTGTGTGTGTGTGTGTGTGTGTGTGTGTGTGTGTGTCTGTTCGTGTGACGGCAGCAAGCGAGTGTTGAGAAGAAAGGAGCCTTTAATCAGAATCTAAACAGGCTCTCAGTCTAAATGATGCGGGCCCTGCCTCCGGGTCTTTGGGGACACACAGGAGAGAGGGATAATTGAAAAAATGACAGAGGAGAAAGTAGGAGGAAGAGAAGGAGTCTGACACAGACCACCTCCCCCTTCTCATCCCCTCCTCCCTATCCCCCCTCTCCTGGTAGGAGCAAACCCCAGTGCTGTTTATCCTTGTCACTGAGCATTACCACCTCAACCCTGGAAGGGACGTCTGCCTCTCTGTGTCTCGACCTGTCACACACACACACACACACACACACACACACACACACACACACACACACACACACACACACACACACACACACACACACACACACAGTTTCTGGAAAGAACCAGCTTCATATAGTATGAGACATTTTGGGAATGACACTAAAATTAATTTGCTGCCAAAAGTAGGAAAACACTTTGACACATTAGAAGCAGTGTCAGAAAACAAAAGGTCTAAACTTTATGACCCTCCAGCAGGCCCGGGGTTAGATGAGGGCCTCAGTATGGCTGGGGGCCACAACAGTGCCATAACTCTGTGCGCAAATGTTGATTGGTGTGTGGTGAACTTCCTTAGTTCTTTTAGGGGCCATTTAGACGGCAATGGTTTTAGGAACTTTTGAAAACGGCCTCGAAAGTGGATTTTGCGCATAGATGGCACAACAGTACAGTTGATCGTCGCTGACTACCATGTCGAGCTTGTGCTGCTCAATTCACTGAATCTGCTGACTGTCTTTAAACGTAATGTGCACCTGTTGCTCCACTTCTGCACTTTGCCAATACACCAGATGATTGGCCAAACTCTGCTTCAGTCGAGATCTGCTGAAAGTCACTTCTGGACAAGACTGTCATAGCCCCAACTACAGACCTGGCATGCTTACAACAGCATTTTCAGTCCATTAGCGCTTCTATGTAAACGTGGATTTTTTTTCTGTGTTTTAGGGTGAAACGTCATGTTGATGGGGCCTTAGATGTTTATTTACCAGCTATCATCACTATCGTGCCTTCCCTCTTTCAGTCTCTCCAGGTAAACAGCCTGTCAGTGCTCATCATGAGAGGAGAAGTAGAGGGAGGGGGGGGGGTTGGAGCATTGGGGTTATAAAAAAGAAGAGAGAGAATCAGAAAAGTGAAGGAGAAAAGCACTGGAGTGAAAACGAGAAATAGAAGGAGCACCAACTGTGCTGAGAGCGTTGTTTGGAACTCGGGGCCAGGCCTCCAATGGAAGTAAAAAGGGCCCTATTGTGTGTGGTGAGTACCCCTCCTCCAGCTAATCTGTAGCGGGGCCAGGGGCCACATTACTTGGGGTGGGTGGATGGGGGGGACTGATGAGCGAAGGCAGGTGGGGTGGTTGAAGGGTACAAGCATCTTTTTGCTTCAGACTTTTTGCTGAGTAATGTGTCTGTCAGAGTCTTTGACACCGCAAAATAACACCAGAAAAACATCCTGATTTGCTAAAAGAGGTTTGAGCACATGAGTTTTCGAGTAATTTTTTGTTTGTGACTGTTTTTATATTAAAGTAGTCATTTTTGTACCAACTTCTGTCTAAATCCCACCTAGTTCTGCACAGAAGTAAATCTTTATGATCTAGGAAAAAGTCAGAAACATAAGTTCTTTGACTTTGGCAATGTAGGCAGCTTTTTGATGTTGTAAAACTTTAACTTGAGTTTAAATCCAAGCATTTTCTGTCAAACTAACTTACACTGAGCACAGAGGTGGCGTTAAATGATTATTCTCTGTCAGATTGAACAGATTTTTTGAGCAATGAAGGAAAAAGCTGTAGGTTGCCAGTCATTTTGATGGGAAACCCCAAGACCAATCCAATCCATCACTTTCACTTTCACACACAACCATTCATTGATCACATCAGGCACCTGCAGTACTCCCTGTCCAGTTGGTGGTGAGTGTGCATAATTAATTAGGTATTATGTTGTCATGTTGTTGCCACAGGTTGTTGCTGACAGCACGCTTAAGATCCATGGAGTTAATGCGTTGGGAGGCATCGGCACCACCCTGACTCTGAGACCGCCTCTCTCATACATCAGGACCACACCATTTTTCTAAGAGTCCCACCAACTGTTCATGACTTCACCGTGCAAAATGTTTACAGACTTTAAAACACTTACTGAAGTAGCAGTGGTAATCCCAGTATGTATTGTAGCAACAGAAGAGGGCTTCAGCCTCCATAAAATCAAAACAGACGTGAGAAGTCAGCTGTCTGAGGCAAAGACACATTACCTGATGCTGATCTCCTTTGATGCTCTCTTACTTGATGACCTCAATTACGCCAAAACAAGCATCTACTTTAAGTCCATGCACCCCAGGAGAAAAGTTTAAGCTCAGGCAAACCAGAATTCAGAAAAAAAGATGGCAAAAACCTTGACTTAAAACTTGTCTTAAAAGAAGTTCTGGTTCTTTTCAGTTAAATTAAAAAAAGACTGTTCAGCTTGCTGTGGGGCTTTTTGGTTTTGTTTTGTTTTGTTTTTACAAAGCTCTAGACAGCAGGGTTGGTCTTCTTATTTTCCATTATTTGTCTATTATTTTTTCTTTCTGCCCAACAAGCAACGAATGACCCTGCATAATTAATGTTGCATTTGAGTCGCTTTGGTGATGACATACTAATGTATATCATTTATAACTAACAGATCTCATCATCAATTATTTTAGTTCTGGGATCAATATGACAATAAAACAGAATTTTTACAACCCTGCCATCAAAATGACAGACAAGTAAAATATCTGGTGCAACGTCTGACTTAACATCTAAAGTATCTTTCAAAAAGTTTTTTTTCTTACAGTTTGCTGATTTTATACTTTGAATAGGAAATAATTTCACTGTAAGTAAATAAACTGTGTAATGCTAGTGTCATGGTTCTCTATTTACGCTTCTTCATTAACTGACTCTTTGATTTGAAGTTGATTATAGCATCAGTATTTAATTTAGACTTAAGGAGTTTTGGCATCTTTGTTGTAAGTTAAAAATTAAACATGAGATCCTACATTTTGAAGGACCTCCAAAGGCTCCTCTTGGTCTGTACATCCAGGTATGTTCATGGCAGTATGCAGAACACATTGGCAGTAATACAGCATATCATGTGTTCACCTTTCTACTTTTGGATATCTTGACAGGACTTTAAGGTGTAGTATTTCCCCACCCGGTCTACAGTATATAATTTTGGATTTAGAATCTGTGTTTGGACTTATAAGACATTTAAATATATCTAAAGTCACTCAGCATGTTATAAATGTCAACTATTGCAAGATTTGGGGGATTTGCAGTTTGCAAGAAACGTGTATTTTCATGAGCAATGTAAATAGATTAACAGGGATAGCTCTATTTTGGTAATGTAGGCCCAAACTGCAGGGTTGTGTTGACATGAACACAGTCTTTATAAATATGCCTGAATAAATTAAGGTATGAGTGGATGGATGAGAGGCTGTAACAGGGGTAAAATATGTTAAAGGACAGATGTGTGAAGCTGTAGGACTCTTGCTCACAGAGTGTCAGGCCAGTCCCTGAGCTGGGCCTTTTCTACACTCAGACTGGAACACATGCAGCCACATACTATTACACACACACACATACATACACACATACACACATACACACACATACACACACACACACACACACACACACATAGGAAACACACAGCACTCAGCTCTCGCTGACAGAGGCCAGACAAATGAAAAAAAAAAGACTTGAGAGGACAGTGAAAGACCAGTAAGTTCAAGTGGAAAATCCTCCTCTCCCCTCCCTTCTTCTCCACTCGTCCACCCCCTCCCTCCATCTAACGCCCCAGTGCTTCAGAATAAAAATGACAACACATTTTCAGAAACACACACACGCGCATAGACGCACACACACTCAGTGGATTTCACTGGGAAGTGTGAGAGGCTGTTATCGACCATATTTCATTACTGATTTCACTCATGTTTCAAATCACAAAATAAGAGTTTCACACTCCAGCGGGCAGACCCCAAACCTCTTCTCTCCATCTACCCCTCTGTCTGTCCAGCCCTCTGCCCGCAGCCAGACCCTTTCCACTGGCTGCTCAACCTTCTCCCCTACACCCTTCACAAACTGTCAGGACCTCAAACTCCCCCTCAACGCACACAGCCCCAATTCCCCCAACATCAAATAAGAGAAACTGCCAACTAAGCACTTTCATTGAGTGGACAAAAGGAGTGCTTTGGGAAAAACACTTTGAAAGGAAATAAAAGAGAACTGAAGAGAGAAGGAGCCGCTTCAGTACCTCTGGGGGGTTACACTCATCTTTCCACATACTTTTGTTGATTAGTTAAAAGACTTTGAACCCTGCCTCAGAATCTTTATGTTCAGTGGTTTTTCATAAATCTGTAATGGTTTTTATACAGCAGCTGGGGGAGGCCAGAAAACAATCCAGAAACATACAGAAAACTGGTGAATTTAAGCTGTAATGTTGATTAAACGTGTTTTCACTGAGAGGAAACCTCTGCTTTAATACTGACATGACTCAGTTTCTTCCTCCTGTCTTCCCTGCTAGGCCCCCTCTCTCTTCCTCCGACCTGATGCTGGTGCCAGCCCTCTCCAGAGAGCACAGAGCCAAGCTAATTAACATATCTCTAATGAGTCTTTTCATTTTTCCTAATTAAACGAGCTCCTCAATAATACATGAAAACAGGACACCGCGCTATTCAATTACATACATATGGGCTGCAGCCAAGCACGTGCCTTAATCTGTATGTGTGCATGCCAAGTGGCAACGTGTTAAGTGTGCCAGGCGTGCGTCTGCCAAGTGGGCGTACATGCGTCTGCCCATGCCCACCCTGGATGTGAGCGCGTGCCAAGTGTGGCCATTGTAGGGAACGTGTGGCGGGGTCATGGAGGCATGCTGGGTAATCCGCCTCTCGCCCCTCTGTCTGCCAACTGTGTGCCCGACCATTCATTCAGTCGCATGCATGCCACCACCAATTAAGGAAACTGTGGCCAATTAATGTCACCAAGCACATGCATAGTGAGACATTCTCCAAATACCACAGAGTGTATGGATATCTTTCATGTGTTACATCATGGAGAGGAATGAGTTTTTTTCACTTATACTAGCAGATAGCACACTGTTCTCCACACCTGATGGCTCCAGTTTTCAGCATGGTCTGGGCAGGGGCGTGGCCACCAGGGTGGCTCCGGCTACCCCTGGAATCTTGTTGGCCACTCCGGCTGGCCACCACCAGTAGAGCAGATCAAATTGTCCTATGACTTCAAAATTAATTTGCAAACAGCTATGGATGATGACAGGCTTAGCGATACTGGACTGGTTAGTATTGAGAGGAGGACGGCAAGGTCACTGAACTTTGACTGAGTGCTTGACTTTGTGGAGTGCTTTGCCCAACAGCTGCCATAATGATGACTGTACACAACATACACAAAGTGTCTGTTTTTTTGTTTGTCCCCAGTTTAATGTTGGAGACTGCAAAGTCTTTAGTGTCAACAGTCATTTTACATGGTACGCTGTGTATTATTTGAAAAATTTTCAATTTAGTGTGCCAACCTTCTAGTCTGTGTCCTGCCCTGTCCCCGAGAAATTAACTTTAGACACACCCCTGCTAAAGGGCACATAGGCAGAAGAACAACTGAGGTTTTTGTCCGCTGCTAAGACCGGTTTGACGCAGTCTGATGATAATTATTACAGTTAGAAAAGATGCTGTGTTTATTTTATGTCACTTATTTAAGTTGTTGCCTGATCATTTTCTTTTATATGAGTGTGACTAATGAGAATCTGTATTATCTGGGGTGTTTTTTTTTTTTTGCTATAGTTGTCAGGCTCTTGCCAATTAATGGATTAATGTTTGTTCTCTATCTTAAAAGTGTTTTGAGCAGGATAGTTGAGACTTGTAAGAAAAGGTTTGGTGTTATTTGGTGTTACATATATGTACATACATTAAAGGTAAATTAATGCAGCAAAAAAAATTCCAGACTGTCATTTTAAGTGTCGTAATTATCATTAGACATGATTCCTATCCATTGAAAATGTGCTTCTCATGTCTAATTAAAATGCCTCTTAGGTTTTGAATCATGGCACGCCTGATTAATCACTCCAAGCTTTCTGATCATTGTTCCTTACAGCATCTGTAGCTGCGATTTGTTGCACTCAGTCTATTTTCCTGCAGTTGGCTGTCTGAAGACCTGAGCTTTTGTTGAGTTTCTCCTGAATGTGACACTTGGCAGAGGCAGCACACACACACATACACACTCAAGCGCAGTGGATTGATACAATCTCACACAGCCAGCCAAACACATAGACCATCTCTGAACAACCAATCAAAATCCTGATATAATCTCAGAATTTCTTTCGCTCCCCGCTCAGATCCTCCCCTCTATTATAAATAAAGAAAAGAAGAGAAAATATGATGGGGAAGGGGTGGAGGAGCACGAGAAGAGAGGGGTAGGAGGAGGGGAGGGGGGGCTTGTCAGAGCAGACCAAGGCTTCTCCAGAGAAGTCAAGACACGAATAGAAAGTCTTCCCGCTCTCCCTGTCTGCCTCTGTCGTTCTCCCTCAGAGAGAAGGGAAAAATCTAATTATCAAGCTCCTAAAGATCTCATTATTGGCTCGGGCTCATTTGCATGTGTGAGAGAAGCACAGCATGAGCCAACCTGAGGACGGCCATTTTGTGCCTGATGTGAGCCACAGTGTCACCGTACAGTTGCTTAATGCCACCTTTGGAAATGACCAGATTAAATGTCTGGCCTTGCTCACTCCATCGCTCACTCGCGCCCTATGTGGCCGACACATGATTGCTTCAATTACTGAAGCTGAGTGCGGGCGCTGAGCTTTAAGAAATGATCATGAAGCTGGAAATTATAGTAATTATGAGATTTCTACGTGTCACCTTAGCATTGTCGGGTTTTGTTGTGAGGTCTTGTAAACAAGATCAGTTCTGCTTCTACACACAGGTACACAGACGACACTTTGCACCACTTTGTTACTGACTGTGAGGTACAAGTCCAAATACACACACACAAATGTAAATCCAGGGTATGTGGGGCCATGCGAGTTGACAGCTCAGACAACAGAGATGTCGCGTGGATGCCCTGGAGAGTACAGAGAGGCTACGCAGGCCAGGCACCAACAAACAAGACAAACAAGACAGAGATGGAGAGACTAGATGCTGCGTAGAGTGTAGTGTGTGTGTGTGTGTGTGTGTGTGTGTGTGTGTGTGTGTGTGTGTGTGTGAGAGATACAGAAAATGTGTGTGTGCAGACAGAGCTGTGGAAGGTTACACTCCTTTCATAGAAGAGATGCTGTATAAAGCAGTCCCAGGTAAATCCTTGGTTAGCCTTTACAGAGACTTCTTTACGGGAACAAGACACATTTATAATTCTTTAACTTTCACTTCCTTCTACATCCTTTCTTACTTCTCCTTTATTCACCGTCTCTTTGTTTAACATCTGTAGTTAAAAGTGTCATCTTCTTACGCAAACAAGTTAAGCCACAAATGCTCAGTTTTGAGTTGATTTACAGTATGAATGCAAATTTAATCTCCAGAGCTTTTTCATAATCTACATCTCACAAAGAACAGTATTTACTCTATTCTCCATACCTCCTTACAGCCCCTGCCTAATTTCTCTAACTGACACTTTCTATCCAAAGTAAATAAAGTGATTCTGGTTCAAATTTAGCTTCTGATGACAGTGTAATCGATTACATCCCCGACTATTTTAAAATGTTCTTCCCTTTGTGTCATCTGCAGTAATGAGCAGTCATTAATTCTGTGGCAGTTTTGAATTACCAGAGGTCACTCTACAATCACACTGAGTGGTCAGCATCACTAAATCTTTCCCAGAGTCTTTAACACAACTTTGATTTATTTCTCCTCTTTCATAGAAACCCCTCTTGTTCAGAATGGCTATTGTCCCTGGCTATTTTGCCTTCAAACTCCTCAAAAGAGGCATTTTCTTTGCATGAAAATGACAAATATTTACAGATATTTAAGGAAATGAATTAAAATTGTGTGATAAAACAGGCAGTTTGTTCTACTGTTTGCCAGTAGAAGTTGCTTTTTATAGTGCTCTGGAAGTTTTATTGCAAATACTCATCTTCTAGCAGACTGTTGTAGTTCAGTCATGTATAGAGGAAAGATTTCCCATTTTTTCCCATGGTTAAGTCGACTTTAGAGGATGTCTGACTATTCTTGATTCTGACTCATGTCTGTCTTTCCTCGCCTGCTGTCTTTTTTTTGGTTTCTTATATTGCAGGGTTCCTGTTTTCTGTTTGCCATCAGCAGAGCAGTGATACGGTCTCACTGTTCTTTAGAGACACAATCAGCAATCACACGTTTTCTGAATGTTCTCTGCACATCACATCCGTGTTCAGATTACCAGCAGTAATGCCATGAGCAATGGTTTTTTTTTATTTTGCTTACTGTCACAGTAACGTGCATGCTGCTGTACGTGTGTGTGCATGTGCGTTAGTGTGAGTGTGTGTTCTCCTGTTCTCCTCGAGTGTCTTTCAGTGGGGAACCTGCACTCCAGCTAACCCCACTCTCTCTGCTTACTGTGGAATTCAGCTCTGAAAACAGCTCGCTGCCCAATCACTACAAAGACCTTATTCACTGGGGCACACACACACACTAACACACAGACAATCACACCAGGCGCACTCACAGAAAGAGGAAGAAAGAGGAAGAAGAGGGAGAGAGGCAGATACTGAAAGAAAACAGAATGTGCCGATATCACTCTGTCTAGTTGACGTGGCAGGTTAATGAAGGCAGAGCTGCAGCAGTTTGAGGGTTAATACTATTTAGAGTCTAATAAAGTATCCGTTGGGTGTGTGCTTATGTGTGTTGTTGTGTATTTATGTGTGTGCTCTGACCTGCACAGGGCTCTGTTTGACCTCGTTGCTGCCAGGAGAGTTGAGTCCAGA
>NW_027437179.1:22148299-22215799 GCF_033239565.1 Halichoeres trimaculatus
CAACCTAAAACGCTTGTAAATTTGACAAATAAATAAATAAAGAAAATAAAGGTGATGATGTTGCCGCAGTACCAGCAGTAAGACTAGGTGCAGGATCTGACCCTGTATTTGAATCTTAACAAAATGGGATTACTGAGGAGGTGACAGTCAGCGGGATCGCTGTATAACTTTGAGGCAGATATGACTGAAGGCTTGGTTACAGCAGCGGTGGAATCTCACATATCAAATGAATCACTGTCACTCACCACAAAACCCAGATTGCTTTCCCAGATCACTCGTACTTTCTTTCTTGCTCTCTCGGTCTATATCACCCGATCTGTCTCCTGCCCCTCTATATAATGTATAACTCACAAAAAGTTTGTTGGCATTTCTCCAAGTACTCTCTCTTGCGCTGCCCTACCCCCTCCTCTCTCCTCTTTAGAAATCTGTTACCCATACCCGTATTCGCCACAGTAAATTCTGAGCGCAGATATGGGTTAGACAGAAGCCTAAAATAGATCGTCCAGACCAATGGAAACTGAGGCTTGTGAATGCAGCTGTTGGCCTTATGAGGGGACCCTCAACTTCCCTCGGCTGTCAGACAAAGAGCCTCGACTGTGATGGCAGCTGTCGCAGTAAAAGGTAAAGATTACCGCATCAATATTTCAGATATGGCACTGATAAAATTGGTGAAATTAGAGTCTGAAAAAAGTAAGTAATCTCTACTCTACTCTACTCTGCATTGCTTTCAATCTGAAGCTTCTTGAAGTTGTTAATCATCCATCACCAAGGCCAAAGTCTGGAAGTTTTTATCCCGACCAAACATTACAGCATGCGGGTTTCACTGACGCTCATGTTTTCCACCAGACGTTAAATTTAATGGGAAATTTGGAGGATTATGTCCGGGCAAAAAGTTAAGTTTTACTGTAGCACAAAGAGGGGGGATGGGGTCCTTTAAGTAGAAGCATTTTCTTGTTGCAATTAGAGTTTTGTGTCATAGCAGCTAGAGAAAACAAAAAAGAAAGTTGTCATAAGAGAGGGTTTACCGAACTTAAGTAAAGATGAGGAAACCCTTTTCATTAATAAAGGTCTAATATGCATCCATGAAGAGAGGCAAAGAGGAGGGGTATCCATTAAGAGGAGATGAGGAGTTTTTCAAGGGGTAAACATATAGGGGTAAGGGGCAGTCTGAGCTAAAGCCGGCTAAAGCCCCCCAATTTCATGGTGGGTTAAAAAATGAACTATGCTCAGCCAAGAGTTCGCCCCTTCCCTCTGACTCTTCCTCACGTACGCCTTCTCTTTCTCTGGTATTAATCAGGTCTTTCCGGCCTCCCCTTCACCAGCTTTTCCTGACATTTGTTTTCGCTCATAGCAACGCGGACTTCAAACCAGCCTGTCCACCAATATAACTGAGCCTTTAACGGCACTGAGTACCTCAATCTGCTTAGGCCGCCGCTGAGCTGGAACTATCCGGGACACCTTCAGAAACGCCAGCCAGCCGCAATCCCGTTCAGCTATTTAATGTAATGTTTCCGCAATATAAGGGCACTGTTCGAAGGCTGAGGTTTTTAAAACGGCTGAAGCAAGCTTCTCTGGGCCCAGACTGACCATTAAAAGAGAGGAAAGACCGCGTTCAAGAGCCAACGCAATAAAAACTCACAAACTCCAAAAGAACTTCAAAATATGCCGTAATGTTTGAAAACCCTGGCCGATTTAGTTTGGAGATTTTTTTCACATCCTATTTTTCACAAAAGGGACCTGTTCTAAACTCTGGGGACCCTGCCGTTTTCCAGATGGTTCTCTTCAGTTCAGAACTGTTTGGCGAAACGAGAAAACCTCTCCCCTTCAACTACGTCCCTGCACTCATCTAATGTTTCTATTGATTCACAGGGGTATACGCCGAGTCGTAAAAAGGAGCTGACTGAATACCCAGGACTGCTTTATATCATGACACAATCCATCATCATATACACACATCTTTAACACACATACAGAGAGGGAAAAAAACGACAGCTTCCTAAGGAGATGTTGTCAGCTTTTCTCGGTTAAGTGAAGGGAAAAGGGCACAGAGAGATAGACAATTAAGGATAATGATGAGGTGAGGAGGGACAGAAGAGAGAGGAACTCCCTTTCCTGAGAATATAAAAGCAGCTCCCTCTGTATTGTTGGCCTCATCTTAGCCCAGGCTGCTAATTGATGGCAAATAGCTCTACAGCAGTTTCCTTACACACACACAGACACACACACACACACACACACACACACCAAGCACACGTCATACATTATATACACATATGCAGTTTCCCTGCGGTTTTCAATACAGCTCGTTTGGCAAGAGAGGAAGGTCTCGCTCCAGACAGACCCAGCCCACAGCGGAAAACACACACAAGCGCGCACACACACACACACACACACACACACAGAGGCGGTTGTACTTTGTAATATTTAGCCCCTCGTCTTGTATAAGATAGGACAGTTTGGTAGCTCGGTCCTGCTCCTGGGAATAATAGTCACTAAGGTGTCAGGTCTAAGCCGGTCCACCTCCAGACTGAAAGCTACTCCTCCTGCCCAGGAAGAGTGCGACTGTGCGATTCCACGGCACATGATGAGGATAGCACTAGCCTGGCAACCAGGCCTCACATATGGAAACTGTTTAACTGTTATTATTAATATCCCCCCCCCCAAAAAAAAAAAATAAAAAAAATCGAACTAATAACACATGCAAGACACCGCCAAGACCCAGCTCAGGAGACGGAGGGAAAACACATACATACACAAACAGAGACTGTCTGCCATGTGCACATGCATACACACATGGACGAAACTCACACAGAGAGAAACACACGGACGCCTGTTGGTTAAACAGAAAAACATAATCTAAGTCAGTGGCCTGTAAAAGTATTAGCCTGCCTGCCCGCTTCAGTGGAAATAAAATCCTTTCATGTCTCTGGTTCAGAGGGTTTTTACACCTGGTTGTGGCTGTGTGTGGAGCTGGGCATCGACACACCCTCACACCCACCCTTACCACACACACACACACACACACACACACACACACACACACACACACACACACACACACACACACACACACACACACACACACACACACACACACACACACACACACACACACACACACTCATACAAACACCGGAAGTGGGCAGGCATAACAAAGGCTGGCTGCTGTGCTTAGAGTTCAACTCCTAAACAAGCACAAAATCTTTAACTTCCCTAAATGAGAAGCAGGGGTGGAGTGTGTTTTAAAAAAAGGGGAAATGGGAAGTGTGTATGTGTGTGTGCAATGGGTTGTGTGATTTAGTGAGAGGGTCAGTCCAACCAGATGTGCACTGGCACAGTTTTCAATTTAAAGTGAGACAAACCACTACAGTTTTATTCTTTAAAGAAACAAAGGGAAATTTCTTTAAAGAATCAGGCCATCTCTTTTATCACTTTATATTTCACATACCGTAAAACTTTATCAGCAGCCTGGCCTTTTATCTTTGTGAATCTATGAGCTTAACCTGTCTTAATTTGGAAGAAGCATCAAGAGGAGACTGGCTTCAAGTACTTTTACAGCAAAGTACAGAATTTTGTTTTTATTCCAGTCTTTAATTTAATCTTTGAAGCCAGCACAAGTTATAAAATAGTCCTTGACTCTCAGGCTTGGACATACATTTCTTCTTCCAGCTTTCTTCTTGATCAGCTTGTGTAAGACTACCACGCTGGTTAAGAACCTGCTTTCATACAGCTGATCTCCTACCTTCCTCCTCTCACCACTCAGCAGTTGTCTTTTACACTATCTTTCTCAAATAGAAGTTCACTTAAATTTTTCCCCTCATTCTCTTAAAATCAGATAATCTTCCTGCTGCTTGTATTGTGCAAACTTGACAGTGTGATGTCATTTAGGATTCCCTTTTTTCACTGTCACTATGAAAATCAGTAACTAAGAGTTTCAATAAAGCTGATAAAAAATCAGGATCCTTATTGCATGGACAACCTGAAATAATTAAATGCTATTAGGCTTTTGACTTAGTCCTGCCTGTATTAGTTGAAACGTGCAGCGGCACCACACCTTTAACTGAAATAGGTCTCTCTCAAAAGTTTAATGGTGTAAAGCTTTAATCAGAATTTCAAGGTGAAGTGAGTAAAAGTTAAAAAACATTTTCATCTAAACAACTAAAATGGTTTTAATACCTCAAACTCTTTTTTGTCAATATTATTCATTTTTCCCCTAAGTTAAAGTTGGGCTTAACTTGTCAAATATCAACACCTGAAGAGATGACAGAGAGAAAAATGTAATTTTGAGCAGATTTCATCTGACAGTCCTGTTCTTGAATAACTTTGAGAAGCACTTACTTAACTCACTTTTGAAAATTATGTGATACAACAAAGCCTTTTAAATTTCCATATATGCACTGTCATTATATAACAACAGGTGGTTGAAGCAGGAAGAATCAAATTTTAGGAGTTCGTCATTTGCCTTTGTAACTTTCTGATGCATTTTGAAATCCTCATGGTACAACTTTGTTTTAAATAAAGTTCCACTGCACACTTTTACTTTTCTTGATCCTTTTTTTAAGTGACTGAAATTTGCACTGACAGGACAACAGATGCTTTCTGCATGTCAGGTAAAAAGAAAAGAAGTACACACAAGTCCCAGAACTGAAGACGAGAGAGGGAGAGAGGAGCTACATTCCTCTCCTCCGCCCTGTTGACTCTAATCTCTCCTTTAAAATGGCTCACACAAAGAAGCAGTGCAGACTAGCTAATTAGCAACACTTTAGGACTCTGCAGCTATTGTGTGCACACAGTGTGTTAGAGTGTGTGTGCGTTCATTGTGTGCACTCTGGGCTCTCAAATGTTTCCAGGGTAACTGCTTTGCCCAGCAGCCTTGTTAGTGTTGCACATTTTGTCTTTACTCTTCACTTTCTCTCTGGTCCACCTCTCTGCATCCATCTTTTTCTACATGTCCCTAAAATAAAGGAGAAGAAAGAACAAGGGACTCTGAGAGAAGAGAAGAGACGGCGACAAAGCTGGAGGATTTTTCTAACCTCTTTGAGGAGATGTTAACTAAAACTGATTTTCTTCCTTTTAAATGCTAAGTATTAATTAAAATATAACATTAAAAAAAGTATACCTGAGACTGTTTTTTAATTTTGGCTTCTGATTCTTTTTTCCATCAATAAACCCTGATTAATTGAATACATCCTTCTCAGTTATAACCGCAACAACTATTCTGATTGGTACAAAAAGTGACCAATGGGACACCCACCCCCAACACACACACACACACACTCACACACACAAACACAGTCACACCTCCTTGTCACTGACCAGGAGTAGAAATGAGGTCATGTAGCTGACCTTTGACCTCTCAAAAAGGTCTCTGTCACCATGGCGATACTTTCTAGAGTGCAAGAGTCAACAACTGACTTTTTCACCCTGGACAGAGAAAAAGAAACTCTTCCATGAATGGCTACTTACCCTGTAAGCTTGTGTGTGCATGTGTGTGTGTGTGTGTGTGTGTGTGTGTGTGTGTGTGTGTGTGTGTGTGTGTGTGTGTGTGTGTGTGTGTGTGTGTGTGTGTGTGTGTGTGTGCGTACACATGTGTGTTTACCTGTCAGTGTAGCTCGGCCTACTCAGTGTAAAGTGCTTCCAAACACTCCCATGGCAACCAAACCCAACCTAACCCCTTCAGGTGCCCACAGGATGTGTGTATAAGTCAGTCTCCACAACAGAGACAGGACAAACACACACACACACACACGTCCTTTCTTCTGCTGGTATCTGTCTATTCTTGTCTCGGAGCCTCTTGGCTGGTCGGGTCAACCAAGCGTGACTGCATCCATGCTGGCTGATCCAGCCTGCTGGACCATGTCTAGTGTCCATGTGCGCTTCATCCACAAGACTCTCAGCCTTTTTTTGGCAGTACATTAGACAAAAAGTATCCATATAAATGAGTGAAGTCAGAGTTAATTCCATGATTTATCAGCCAGGATTTCTGAATGTTGTGAAACATGCTGTGAAGTCAAGAACTTTACAGGGTACATACAGAGTTGAAGGATATGTGTGGGCCATAAAGAGGAGAGATACAAAGGAAAAAGAAAAAGGAAGGACGTCAATAACAAAATGCTGCCCCCAAAATCTCACTCTGTGGATTCTCAAACTTGGATGGAAAAAGCTGTAAAATATTTTATGGATGCTCATAAATGTGACATCTTAGCATCTTGGAATTAGGCCTCAACAGGAGGAAAAATAGTCCCTGAATGAGCATCAAGCATCATGCAAAATGTTTTTGGTATTTTGCTTGTTTGTTAAAAATACAAAAATCAAGAGTTTAATGAAATTAAAACCAGGAAAGTGCTCCCTTGACTGTAAACTATCTCTGAGGTTCAGAGTTTAAAAAAAGGAGTGATGTTATGGTTTGACATGTTACAGTTTTTTTATCAATCAGTAGAAGCAGGTTTAGAGTGACCATCAAGGAAGCAAAGTTAGAGATGGTGTGTTTAAAGAGAGCTTGTGGTGCTTTGAGACTCCTGGAGGAAGTTGCTGTTCTATTGGTTTCTTTGTATCGCCCCAGTAATAGCAGTGGGTGTTCTGTGACGCTAGGCAACCCAGCTGGCCCCTCCTCTGTCTCAGCACGACCTCTGGTGACCTGTGAACTACACTGACCTCAGACATAAAGAGGAAGGCCCCGACCCAGACCAGGAGAAAGCTTTTAGGAGGTGACAGCACTCAGAGAGAGGCCCAGGACTGATTTACTGGCCCGCACATATGACACATGAACGGACGGATGGACACACACACACATATACACACGCGCACGTGTGTGTAGAGTGACATACAAACAGGATATGACACATGCAGACACTCAGTGGAAACAGACTGTCATAGAGAAACACAAAACTCTGCCTTAATGTAATTAAATTACACCCCTGTGCCCGAACCAACTGAAAATGTGTCTGAAAACGGCTTTTCTCTTCACCTCCTCCGCCTCCTCTTCTACATCCACCCCATCACCTCTGTCTCTTCTGCACTCCTGACCTGAAAATGAACTCGATTTGGAGAGCTGGGGGTCAAAATGCGACGTAAGTGTCCCAGTGACCAACATTTACCTCCCACCCTCATTTAGCAAAAGGCTGAAGAAGTTATGGCTAACACTTGTTTTAAAACGCCCCCACCTCCATAGGCTTGGGCTGTAATTACCAAGTCAGGAAGCCATACGCTATCTAGCATCATCTTTGAACACACACACACACTCAGACACACACACACACACACACTTCGTTCATCTGTCTGCAAAGCACTCTTGCCACCAGACGCTCTTGCACATGTGTGCACACACTAACTGGCTATCTTTCATCAAAGTTTGTGTGTATCTGAGATCGGTATCAGTTCCCCCTGATCTCCAGTCATCACTGTGGCTCCTTAATTACACCCTTCATTAACTCACATCGGCTCTGTGCATCTGTGTAGCTACGCGCGCATGTGTGTGTGTGTGTGTGATTATGTGTGAGAAAGAGTGAAATAAAGATTGTCAGCGTGTGTGAGGGCGCAAAAAGAAGAAAAATCAGATTATGACAAATGGAAGTGAGGATGGAAGCTTCAAAACAACTTTTTAAACTGCCTTTCACAACCAATGTTCCTTTTTTAACCCAAGACCGCTACAGTCTGTCTTTCTGTTTCATAGGGCATGAAAGAGAAAGTGAGCCAGGAAGAAAAAGAGGGAAAACCCTCCCTGGTAGGCCTCGCTGCCCGATGAGTGGCACTCCGAGAGGAAACGGCACCTTTTTGTCACTTTCCTCTTTCTCTTTCCTCTCCCTCCTACTTTCACCTCCTCTGTTCCCTATCATCACCAGCCATGACTTCTGTAGCTGCAGGAAAACCAGAAGCGATTAATTGACGGTGAGAGAGAAAAGGAGGAGACAGAAACGGGTGAGGAAGGAGGGGTGTGACGGCGCTCAAAGTGCAAACTCACATCTGCTTAAAAAAAGGGAGGGGGATGAGAGACGTAAAGAAAAGGAAAGAATTGGAGACACCTGGTTCTCGTCAGAGCACCCTCCACCCAACCACACACACACGCACACACACACACACACACACGCACACACACACACACACACACACACACACAATTTGAGGTTTGTTAGGATTTATCCTGCTTACATTTCTCCTCTGCTATGCATCATTTCATGTCTACACCCGTGCCCTGCACCTCCACAAAGTGCCACACACTCTCCACCGCACTCTCACTTTTCCACCTCTCCGTCCTCTGGCCCTATAACTCCTCTCTTTGTTTTCTCTCTCTCTTTCTTTCTCTCTCTCATCTGGATGTTGGGGCAGACGGGTCTTAGCCCCCTCTTCTCTTTCTCCCCTCTCCCTCTTTCTCTTGCTCTGTTCTTTCTGGGGAGGCAGACAGGCCACATTCCACAGGGAGGCCCAGGCGCCCTTTTCTGACACGTCTCAGCATTACACCCCTCCCTCTCATCCCTCTATTCCTCTTCTCTGGCCCACCAGTGCACCCCTCTCCCCCCACCCCAATGTGCTGCCTATTTGCCCCTCCTTTTACCTCACTCTCCTCAGCCTGGATGTCCCACCTCTCAAACTGTGTCACTCGCTTGCTCATTTCTTTGACCATCCACCTAAAAAGGTGGATCTCTCCTTGAGAAGAAAGAAATAACGAGATAGACCGACAGAATCAGAGGGAGACAGCAGACGGACAACAAGAGAGGGCTGTGATTTCTTTCAGGTCCCCAAGGGGCTAAAGGAAAAGATGGCTTTGTATTCTGACAACACTGCACTCACTCTTCCTGTGTGTGTACCAGTGTTTGAAAGTGTCTTTTCTGCTCTGCTGCACACTGGCACTGGTGAGCGCCAACACTGGTCTTCACTACACCTACAGGTGATGGATTTAAGTATAGAGGAGAGAGGAAACAATAGGAGGAGAGACTTAAGGATGTAGAGTATGTCTAAATCAGACAGCCTTGACTTTAAGAAGCAGGTTTACACCTTCTGTAGGCAGCAAAATCACTTTTTAAGTTCTTTTAAGGCAGTCTAAACCCACTGCTTTTTCATTTTGCTTTTAAAGATTAGTTAAGTACAATACATTGGTCTGTATGTCTAAACAGGAGTCTTAATACCTGAACTTTAGGCATATATTTGTGGATAGAAGCAGCTGGAGCTGGGTCATCATTTTCTAAATGTGCTACTGAACTATTTTATAAATTGATGATACGATGTGTTTTGTGTTTGGTTTTATCCTTTCTGAAGTAAACTGAGCTCAAGGCAGTACAGCTACATTCAGAAAAGAGCTATACTGAGTTGTGACACAGAAAAAGACAGAGGAAGCTTTTACAGGATTTTCAAATTGAGTTGTTTGACTTTGAGGGCACATTTCAGTTGTGAGAATTAAAACATTATTTCCATTTCAAATCAATTTTACATGACAAAGTAAGCTGGCAAATTTAGTTTTTCTATGGCTGATTTCAGCTAATCAACTAATGAAAGAAAAAAACTTTTTAATTCAAAACAGGAAAAACAATGTTCAGGGACAGGTTCTGTTTATAAGGGAGGTGTGATGAATAAATATTCTTATTCAAGCTTGTATTATTTACAAGGACCTGAATTATAAAGACACATGGAAAAAATGATTTTTTAAAACGTTTTAATCATGCTTTTGTTCAAAAATTTTGTAAAAATAAAAACAACGTGTGTGTAGAGGAAGAAAAAGACAGATGACGAGTGGGGAAAAATTAGTTGACCGTGTTATCAAAGCAACTAATTAATAGCTTACAGTTATGAGGAAGTAACACTGAAGGAGAACAATAGTTACAAACATAAAAACACAGGGTAGCTGCTTTTTATACTACAGCAGCAAAATATATAAAAGAAAAGCATTAAAGCTTCTGATAAAAAGGATTTTCTGTGACTGTTGTCAAAAATGAGCCTCCTTGTAGATGAAGAGCTGCTATAATACACTCATGTGTGACTTTATCTAACCATACAGAGAAATCAATCATTAACTTATCATATACTCTCTTAACTGTAGAGTAAAACAGCCATAAACTGACAAAGAGCTGCAGCGGCAGAAAGTGCAACGGTGCCAGAGTTATAAAAAAAGATCCCCTGAGCAGGAAGGACACACCTCTGCCTCACGACTGCTCAAATCTGTTCAATCGGTGCAAATTGGGCAGAACATAGAGCTCTAAATAAAGAGCAGCTACAACAAATGTCTGTGTATTTTCACATTCACATGTTGGTCTGACATATTTCTGTAGAGGTGATGGCTGGGATCTGGAGGAAAGGTTGTGCTTGTCTTTCATGGTCCACGGCGGACACAGGGAAAACAAGAAGTACAGTGAAAGAGAGGAAGAGAGAAAGATGGAAAGTGAGAGGGAGGTATGTTTGTGGTTGGTAACCCGCTCAAGAGAGGAAATACCAGCATGCACACACACACACACACACACACACACAGGTGCAAAAACATAGAGAGCAGAGACACGTCCGAGAGAATAAAGAGCTGCTTTGTGTGAGCTGCAGGTTTGGTGTTTATGTGTGTGTATGAGTGTGTGTGTGTGTCCTCGGATGAAGGTTGCTGAGGAAGCAGGGTGAGGATGCAGTCAGGAGAAGGAGGAGGAAGAGAGTGGGACAGAAATGAAGGGCCTTGAGTGTTCTTCATTCACCTAAGGCTCCATCATTATAATTAGGGGGAATAATTTTAGCAGCAGGGAGGAAACCCTGATTTTTTTCTGCCTCCTGGGTTTCCTCAACTACAAACTCAGCTGGTGGAACCCACACTGACCCTCTGTGACAAGCAGACACAACAAGTCACAAACATAAACACACACAGAAAGTGAGGGGGCGGGGGGTTAAATTTATGCCTAAAGCTCATTAAGCTAATACAAAAACGGGAAACTTATTTTTTCCATCTCATCCAAAGCAAAATCACTGACTTAATCATGATTCAGTGAGTTTCCGTCATTTAGACAACTTTCTGTACACATTTTTGTGCAGTTATAGACACATGACTAATACAGAGGCCTTTGGAATATAAAAAAAATGCTCAAAAAATGTGTTTGTGTATTATGTGTGAAGGCCAGGGTCCTTCAGAGAGCAATCAGAAAAGAGCTATGTGTGATTCTGAGGCAACGAGAAATAAAAATGCAGAATTTCTTCCAAGAAGTTCTGGGAAGTTTGGAAATTCCATTTGAGAAATTGGCCAGTGTGTGTGTGCGCGCGTGTCTGTTTTCTGTGTGTCTGTGTGTCTGTGTGGAGCGGGGAGTGACGCACAGGAGGCAAGATAAATAGAATAACTGGAGACACTACATGCTGACGTGTCAAACACACATAAACAGCGCTTCATGGATCAGTGAAAAAATAAAATCTACGCCCACACACACTCTTTAAGTGTCCTAGTCTTATATGTGGAGTGTGTTTGCCTGCCCTCAACAGCTAAAACAGGTCAAAATGGCTTCTTTCACCTTGCTCTAGCAGGCAGGTACGTCTTGTATGTTCTTCTCGGGTGGTGACAGGTAAAAACAATCAGAGGGAATCTCATGCGTAGGAATTATTGCTGTGAACTTTGTCCCAGTGGAATTAGTTGGCACATTATAAAGGGTGGATAATTAAGGTAGTGACAAGCCAACCTGTCAAACTTTTCACAGCTCTCACATGTAAACTTGACAATTACCAGAGTCTGTCCAACTGCATGCTGTCACATCTGCACGTTATGTAACGTCCCGGTATGTACATGCTGTTCTAGACAATGTACTGTACATATGCACCAGTTGCACAAGTGGCAAGTGTTGCAAAACTAGTTTTGCAAGCACATATACACAGGTAGGTCAGTAAACACACAAACACACACACACACATACACACAAACCTGTTGCTGTTGCAGGTGCAGTAAGTCGACAGGGCTGATCTCCCCATTGGCGTCTCCGTTAGACCCGCCTTCTCTACCTCCCCCTCCATCTGATTGGCTACTGAGGCTGCTGACTCCGTTCTGGTTGGACGGCGTCGTTCGAATGGTCTCCGAGGCTGATTCCACCATCATCACTGGCACCTGAGAGGGGAGAAGAAGAAGGAGGGGGTGAGGTGGTGTGTGGTGGAGAGACAAAACACACACAGTGAACAAAAGTGACCTGGGCAGTTAGAGCAGAAAGCCAGCTCCCATCTGAGTGAACAAACAAGGCAGGAAACTAAAGTAAACACACGCAGAGATACAGAAGTGAATTGTGTGGGCTTATGCGTGCATGTGTGCGTGTTCACGTGTACTTTGAGAAACAGGGCTTTTCGGCCATGAACCGCCCACACACAAACATGCCCAAGTGGCCACAAAGCAACACCTGAAGCAGACACTTTTTTGTCTGTATGTAGATGTGTGTCTGGGAGCGTACGCTTATGGCTCAGGATCAGACGTGCAGCAAATCTAAACTGACAAGGCTGTTAATACTCGGCTATATAGTTAAATAACACAGACATTTCACCAATAATCAGAGGTGGCATGTGTGCGCCGTGTGAGAGCCCTGAGCAGGTTGTGCTTTGAGAGAGATCCTTTTGATGCACCTTCATAGGGCCTCTCTAATTAGAGCGTGTTCCCTCCATAAAACCGCGACAAAACGAGCCGTTCCTGGATGTGTTGTTGTTTTTTGAGAAACAACGCCTCGCAAACACACAGGCGCATTTGCCATCGTTAGGAGCCTGAGCGTGGGAGAGAGAGAGAGAAGACGCAGAGACACACACATCTGCGCGCAGAACACACACAAGGCAAGCTAATACAAAACAAAACAAACCTTCAGACAAGCACGCAGGGCTGTGAACTCCTAATGACAAGCTCAATCTCGTCTTTCTGCCTCATCCAGTTTTAGAAATTAACACACACAAGCGCCTACTTTTTAAGGGGAAAGTTCTGATGCTTTTTATTTCAGCAACCCGGAGTGGGTACACAAAACGCCATCGAAGCATCGCACCCGCTGTCTGTGTGCAGCTACGTGTGTGTATGTGTGCGTTTTTCAGAAGCGTACAACCCATGCCTTCTGGGGAAACTATAAAAGGCATTTCATGAGAGAATCTAACTTTTCTTTTCCTCTGAGGCAAGAGCAGGTGAACCTCTGTGTGTACATGTGTGTGTTGTGTGTGTCAGTGTGTGTGTGGTGGGGTGATTTTTTTTTCCCTCTGACAGCAGGTGAGGGTGTGAGAGAGTGCTGGTGGCTCTGTTAATGGAATGCTGCCAGATGCTTGCGGAGGGACGGGGACCTGAGCATGTTTGAGTGCGTGCAGGTGGATGGGCTGCTGGTGGGTGCGCTTGTTAGAGGACCGATTCACCAAAAGCAAAAGAGAAAAAAAAATGTTTTTCACAAGTGGTGCCCAGCTGAGTGGATAGTTTGGTTTTATTTTCCCAAGTTTTATAACACATACTACCAAATTTTTTGGCCTCCACTTTAAAGAATGTTGATGGAAAGAATACCAGACTAAATCAAGTCACAAAACTAATTGATGATCACTGATTTGGAATTTCACCAATACTAAAAATTACATCAGATGATACTGCTCTAGATGCCCAATTACCATGTGACAGTGTTATAAATCTTTAGTTTCATCCTGCATTTAGATCTAGATGTCGGTGCTGATAATGGGAACATCTCTAGAATTTGGGTGAAGTATCAGATTTGTGCATATTAAAAAAACCTACCTTAAAAAGTATCATCTAATACATCTTAAACTTTAAAGACACAATGTGCTAACAGGCAGATTTTAGCGACTCTGCTCAGAAAACAACCTCTGCTAGCCCACCAGTCACACTACGATATATATTTCCTCCCTTTTGATTCTCTCTTCTTTCACTCCTGGCACCCGTCCTCCTGTGTAGTTAAGACTAAGCAGTGGAGCGTTATTATGACATTTAAAGCTAGTCACTTAATCTCCAACCTTCTTCCTTTCTCCCTCCATTCTCCTTCCCTTCCATCACCATCCAGACCCCTCGCTGGGTCAAACTGCTCCCTGAGGTAACATTATGAAGCCAGGCGCAGTGCAGAGTGATCAACAGATCCGGCCACACACTCCACTGACTTTGCAGCGCAGTAGAAACTCCTCACATTATCACACATCCCACTAAGCATGAATCACCGGTCTGCTATCCGGCCGACACCATACTGCACTGTGCTGTAATGTACTGTACACCCATCTGCTTCTTACTCTTCCTCATTGACCTTATTAGCAATGAGGTGAGGAGGAGAGATAAAGACAGACAGAGAGATGGAGCTCGCAGGTGGACAAGGACCTAATGGGAAAGTGCGGAGTGTGTAAAAGACGTGAGCGCATGCCCTCTCTTTCTCGCACACACACACACACACACACAGTGCTGCGGTATGCTCGTCTAAAGGGTGTGTACTCTGTCATATCCTGTAATGGGTGTATATAAGCTGGTGTAATGGAGGTCGGGAAAAAGGCAGGGGCATAAATCTACCCTGAAGTCTCTGATTAGGGCTATGATACACACACACACACACACACTCTGCTTTAAGTTTAAGTGTTTCTGGCAGTGAAGAGGAGCTGCCCGTGCAGAGGCCTGCCTCAACCCGCCGCTCACTTCTTTCTGTGAGTCTCCTCCATCGTTCTACATGCTCAGACCCCCTCCAGCTGAACCCCTGACCTGAGAGTGTGTTGGGAGAGACATTCCCACTACCCCGAGGGGACGAGTGAGCGGAGGGAGGGAAGGAGAGGGAAGCGCAGATCAGAGAGATAAAGAATGCGTTTGGAGGAGAGGGAAATAAAAGCCTGCTTTGCCTTTTAATTGGGATGGAGGAGAGAGGAGGAGAAATGGGACTCAACATGTTCCTGATGACTCCAGTGTACATGAGTGTGTGTCTTTGTGTGTGTGTGTGTTTGTCTAAGAGGCTGACACCTACCTTTGTACTGTAATGGATTAGCTCACAGCGAGCGTTGGCTGCATGTGTTTATGTGTGTGTCGGGTGTGATTGATGAGCAGAGAGGAGCCTGGGATGAGTCCTGTTTAGACACGTAGCTTGTTCAGATGTTCCCGAAAAGTTTAGCACTAATAACAATCAACCACCCCCCTCCCCTTGTTCCTTCCCACTTTTTTCCTGGGTGTGTGGAGTTCAAACGAGCCGAGCCAAATGCCCAGTGAGCTGGCTCGCAACTGCTGACTCTCTGGCTTTGTCGGGGGGGATTGGCTCTGTCAGATTCCTCCTGGTCACAGCTCGTCAGGGCCAAAAAGCCGGACCATGTTCCCCTTTTTTTTCTGCGAATGTGTGTATGTGTGTGTCTGTTTGTGAGCAAAGGAGTTGTGTACAGTGTGTATTTATGTGTGCATCTGTGTTTACAGCAGCTTAGTGAGATAATAAGTCTTTATCATGTTATGCCTCATGTGGGAATATTTGCAGCGGTCCCAGAACGCCTGTTCTGTTTCCTCCGCCTTGCATCAGCTCGCAGGAACGCTGCTTATTAGGCAAAGAACTGAGGGAATAAGAGTGGGAGGGGGAAGAGGAGGGCAGGAGAGGGAGGGAGGGGGTGAGGAAAAAAAATGTCTGTACCAGTATCTACATTCCATCATCTATCTACTTTCATCTGACTCTTGAATTATCTTTCTCCCACTCTCTTCATGCTGTGTCTCTCCCTCTGGTTACGCCTGGTAACTAGTGGCAGGTTCAACCCTGGAAAACATTAAAGTTTGCACCCCGAAATAGAATCCAACCCCAGTTTGTTTCTATGATCTGTCATAGTTCAATCAATATTTGTGAGCAAGAGAAACACTCTTCTCGAAGACAGATATCTGAAGGATTGGAAGCTGTAACCTGTTTTGTAATCAGGAAACAGAATTTGTAGGAGCGTCTGTTGACAATGAGTGTCTGTGTGTGGATTCATAAATATTTGGCTTAGCTGTGACAGCCAAAGGGGCTTTATTTCATTATAATTGACTGTCAGGCGCTAAAAAACAAAAAATGTAGCTGTCAGTGTGTCCACGAAATGATCTCTTTTCTGACGGTGGAGCAGCTGGAGGAATCATCCATTAAAAGCACCGCTAAATGTTTTATTTCTTGATTTTCAGAGGTGCAACAACACTGACAATCATTACTTTGTAAACACCCACACATCTATTTTTCTGACAATCTCATCCTGCAAGCTCCTCTACATAAACCGTGACACTGGCCCTGAGGGAATCCTCTTTAACCCCAAACCCCAGAACAAACCCAACTATCAGGTCTGGCCTCTAATGTCTCCATTAATCACTCTCTAGGTGTGTGAAAGATGCAACCAGAAGACAAAACAACACATAAATTGGCTGGTACAGCTTGCACCTAAGGGTGTTGTGGCTTCACGTACAAAGAAGGGAAAAATAAAACAGGCTGTACGACAAACTTTGCAGCTATAATACTGCAGCCGATCTGAGATCTTCTCCTGGTTTGGGGGCAGAGTTTCACACCCTCTGTGTAACCTCCTGTTAGCACCTTCCTCTTGAACTTTTCCTGCAAGCAAATATTTCAATATTTAACCAAAGAGGCTTCCTTGGGCATGTTGGGGCATGCTTGCTCTGATATCAGCACTACCCCATATGCAATTAAATGAATAACTGACAGTTCATTTTTTTCCAATGTTTGCTTTGCATCTGCATCTGCAACTACACTTCAGGTGCAGCAAAATCAAAAAAATTTTCACAGTGATTCAAAGAAAAGAGAAATATCTAAATTTGTGTGAATATAATTAGAGTTTTGGGTGTTTCTGTCAGACATTAGTGTTTTAAAAAATGTGTAATCTGGGATATGAAAAAAAAAAAGAATAAAATAAAATAAATGCTGATATAAATATAGCCAACGACATCCCCACTCTGTTTTTATATTTTTCAGATATTGTCTCTCCTAACTCCAGAAGAATGACAAATCGGAGGAGCAGAGGGATAACAGGAATAGGAGGGATATCTGCGTGGCATTTCTGAGCTGACGTGTAGCCCTTTAGCTTCAATAAAAGAGAATGAGGTCACAGGGAAGCTAAGAAGAAATAACACACATATTCCTTCCACAGGCTAGCACACACATCAAAAACAAACTGCACAAATTCTTTTTCCACCTCTTCTCTGTCCAAGTTTGGTTGTTTCCTCAGCAGCCATCTGTTTCTGCATGCTGGCCACATTCTGCGTCAGGATACCAGAGTTAAGCAGCCAGGTATAGTCTACCACACAGCGCTAAAGCTAGCAGCTAAAACTGCACTGCTTCAGGCTACTCTGGCTGGCAGCCAGCGCTAACAGGTTGGCTAACAGCAAAAGGGCTAATGCTAGATGTCTGCGGCTGCCCTGGCCCTGCTCCAGTTCTAACAGGTGAACTCCATTATCCCACAGACAGATAGTCAGTCAGATGTGGGCCAATATCTACTACAGGCTGGCTGGCTGGCTTCAAAGAGCATCATGAACCTGAGAGAAAAGCTAGCAGCACCGGCCTGTAGTCTGACCTGCAGCGTGCTGTGCAGCTGGTTAATGGAGAAGCCAGTGCTGTTGTTGGGAAGCGGAGACGAAAAGAGAAAAGGCTTCAGAGTGCAGATGATAAGACAAGCCCCTCCTGTATAAACATGAGGAATTCTTCTATACATCTGCAGGAGTGTCTGCCATATGGCCATCAGTCTGTCTGAGCGTTTTAAGTGAGTTTAGTGTGTACGCAGCCTCTGCACGTGCGTGTATCGACCGTACAATTTGTAACCTGCCATATATGTTCTTTCCCCCTCCTCATGGTCCATGTGTGTGCGCGTCCATGTGTGAATTGTGTGTCTGCTTGCCCGCCTGTGAAGACAAAGTCCCTGTTTACAGAGCCCATAAAGATTAGCCTCCCTCGGTCAGGTGGGTTCTGGAGCCATAGGTAAACACACAGCACATTCCGCACCGATGAGATCGCTCCGTATGTGTGTATGACCGGGGCAAACATACACTCCTGCCTTCACCTCGACCCTTCCTTTTAGAGTGCAGTAAGTGATTTACCAGCTTGCGGACCTGATGTCTGTTCGAAAATGCTGGAGATGCAGACACAAAGACACACACATGCACACTCACACAAATATTTGTAGAAGGAGCGGACTTCATGCACACCTCATTTATCTGAGCCTAAAATCACGGGTTGTACATTCCTAAAGAGGTAAGGCTGGAGCGCGTGCGCATGTGTGTGTGCACGCTCCTGTGTGCCAGTTGGAAACCATCCTGTGATCATGAGGATGAAAAATCTCCACTCTCTCCCTTCATCTCCTCTCCCCCCGCCCCTCTGTCCTGAGAGGTAATGGAGGCCGAGGTCAGGTTATGACAGTCCACACAGCTAATACTCAGATTGTATTTAACATGGTGGAACAGAGGTGAAGAGGGGAGGCGCTGGAATGGAGGGCAAGAGGGGAGAGGGGCCTGGAAAAAAAAAGAAAAAGCGACCTGCCTTTATTTGGATCTGAAACCAGCTAGAGCGCCGCGGAGCAATTAGCAGCTCTGTCCTATGAGAGCTCTTTATTAGAATGACCTTCAGTGTGAGGGGGGAGGAGGGAGGAGGGGGAGGCAGAAAGGATGAGAGAGAGCAAGGATGGGAGAAGAAGAAAGAATTTAAGAGGGACAAATGAAAAAGGTGTCAGTAGGGAAATGGACAAATGACACGAAGGTGAAACAGATGAGTAAACTGAGTCTTAAGAACATTGAGATTTCATTTTCATATTTGCGCAACAGATGTGTCAAGCACACGGTGTGTTGGTGAATTTGATCTTTTTGACCCCCAGGCTGACCCGTAGCACAACCAGGCTGACGTGGGGTGGCAAGAATTCTGAAACACGCTCAAGCAAACACGATTCTGAGTCTTCTCAGGCCTGACCTGAAGAACACATGAATGCTCATTTCTATTAACCTTAAAAATGTGAACCGCTCTTTTTGCTTCTCCAAGAGGCTTTTTATTCTTAAAAAAAAATCCACACATGCTTCTCACTGACAGTTTTTACCTTCAGCATGTGAATCACTACCAATAAAACTTTGATTTAAAGGTTCATTTGTTATGAATTTGTATTATTTTACTTCAGGTAAGGCATAATGAAATGTACAATCAAATCACATTGTGTGGAAGATGAAGGGTCTAGATTTAACTGTATAAGAAAAAAAGGAACAGCACCTTATAATACGAATAAAGGGTTATAATGGTGGGTTAAAAAAACTGTGGTGTTAAAAAATAAATAAATAAATATCAAAGTGGACATGATATAATTTTATACATCGCCTTTCAAGTCAGGCACTTTGCATTTCCTAGTTAATTAATAGATTGGATCAGAGCTAGTTTAATCAAATATAATTGAATAAGTCCACAGTAGAAAAAAAGAAAAAGAAGAAGAAAAAAACAGGCCAGACTTTAAAGGAGACATGCAGAGAAAATGATAGCATGTCCACTTTTCAAATTAATTGAATTTTAGTACTTTTGAACTTGGTCCAAGCTGTTACAGAGGTAATTAATTCACATCCTTTCCAAAAGTGCTAAAACAAGATGATATTATCCCTGAGCATTCAGTCTGGACACACACACACTCTCACACATTTTGTCTTTTAAAAAGCTAAATAAAAACCCACACTATTGCACTCCAATGACAGTCTGTAATGTATTCCATGTAATTGTTAGTTTTCAGTTCTTCTTGCTCTTTTCTCCATACTTTTGTCTTACAGGCCAATACTAAAATATTAATAATTTCTAAGGCAGTTCTCATTGTATTAAAAAATGTCTCCTTTATAATTTATCAGAGAAAGAAAAATCTTTGTTATAGTGACAAGCATGCTAATTAATAGAAGGAGAAGGCACATTGAGAGAAGTCATACTAATTTGGAGCGTGCTAATATTAATAGAATAATTTATGGCACAGTATAAATAAATTAATAGAGTATTTCGTTTGAAAAAGGGATGCCTTCAATTCAATTTAGGAGAAATGAGCAAAAAAAAAAAGTCTGCCTCTTGGACAAGGACATTAATAACAGTGCTTTATCACCAGAAGAGAAAGGGAAGAGACAAACTAAACATGCACTGTTCACTTTTAAAACGCATCAATATTTCAGTCTGCTAATGAAATTTGGATGAGCAACACTTGTATTTTCCTGCCTTGTTATTTTCATTTGCTGTTTAAGGACTTTTTGACAGGGAAATTTGTGCAGAATTAGCGAAAGGCTGAACATTAAGGGTTTTTTCACCCCTTGTTTAAGTGAAATGAGATGCTTCTTATTCTTCCCTTTGGCTTCATGTAAACTAACAGCTGTGTGTGTTAGGCAGTGGGCGAGAGGCAGGGAGAAAGATAGAGAAAAAGAGAGTGTAACAAAGACTGAGAGTGAGACAGAGAGAGAAGTGGACTGGGTCATTACCATCCTTATTACTCCTCATTAAAATACACCCATCACAAAGACATGCTGCTCTGTGTGTATGTGTGTGTGTGTGTGTGCTTGCGCGCACATGCATGTGACCAAGCTGGCGCACACGCGCGTTTTTGGCGTTCCTGTCGTGCACATGTGCGTCCTTATGCAAAAGTGACAAAAAAAAGAACAATATAATTGGAGAAATGTACGCAGTAATAATAGGTATTCAGAAAATGATAATTCATATTAAACAGGGTGCACAAAGTCAGCCTCATTTGCATGTTTTAGATTATATGCATTTCAAAAGTAATTTCCGCAGGGCATATGAATGACATTAATTCCCGGGCGGGTTCTGCTATAGACCTCAAACTATCAAACACTCAAACATTTAACAGATGAAAAAAAGAGGGAGCTGGTGCCTTGGCAAGGGGAGATTTCAAGGTTAAAGTATTTGAATGTGAATTTTTAAACTTCTGTCTTGGTTTGTTTAAAGTTGCTCCACAGCGAGACTAAGAGTTCCACTAATTTGGAGATTCAGTGAGCCACAGATTTTCTTTCTCTTACTCAGCTGTGTGTCTTTTTGTGTGTGTGTGTGTGTGTGTGTGTGTGTGTGTGTGTGTGTGTGTGTGTGTGTGTGTGTGTGTGTGTGTGTGTGTGTGTGTGTGTGTTTTCCTGTACCAGTCCGAGAAAGACACCTCTCCTCCTAATCCACCACCATTTCCTCAGCAATAAGCCTGAATCAGTCTGACTCACTTTTATGTGAGTCATGTGCTTGTGCCGCTGTAGAACCAGACCAGATCCAACAAAGAGAGCAGAAAGACAGAGCTGCAGTAATTGACCCCAACTGATGGAGTGCGGGGGGGAGAAGAAGAAGTGATGAAAAGGGGGAGAAAGGGCAGAAACTAGGGAAGGCGAGGGATGGCAAGTTAACAGGGGAAGAATTTGGAGAAAGAGAGACAGAGGGTTCCCTCTCCTCGTGAGGAAGACCCAGGGGCAGGAAGCAGGCGGGATGAATGTGTGGAAAACTCT
Organism: Halichoeres trimaculatus; assembly: GCF_033239565.1. Classification (NCBI taxonomy): domain Eukaryota; kingdom Metazoa; phylum Chordata; class Actinopteri; order Labriformes; family Labridae; genus Halichoeres; species Halichoeres trimaculatus. The sequence continues at coordinate 22,169,664 of NW_027437179.1, forward strand.
GAATGCCACGGACAAAATTCTTCTCTTATTAGGGAATCTGGTCTGTGGCCACCATATAGCACTTGACTGCTTTCATGTGTGTCTATTAGTCACACGCGCACACGCACATGCACATGCACACACACACTCACACACACAGCATCAATATGTTCTCCACCTGTTTTTCCTTCTAAGATCTGGGCAACACACAAAGTCGCAGCTCAAGAAGAAGAAGGAACATCAGCGAGAAGGGAAAACTAAAGCGCTCTACATGTCTGTGTCTTGTTTGTGGTTTGTCTTCGTCTGTAAACAGAGCCGCTGCTGTGAGTATGTTAACATGTCATTATCTCATTAAGAATTGATGGCTTCTGCGCAGAAGGTTCAAGCTGTTTTGTTTGCGAGCGTTTCGGCGACTGATGTTGTACAAACACAACAACCGCAAAGCACACAGATCCTACAGAGCAGTTGAACCGGAGGAGACAGAAGCAAAATTCTTTCTGCTTCAAAACACATTCACACACCTAAACTGCTTTAAACTGCAGATCCAAAAAGACACAGGTATGGACGAAAGTGGCACTTCTTCCTCTTCATCTCTGCCTCCCTCTCCTGTCACCGTGTCCTCCTGCACACCTTCATTGTGTCAGATGCTTAAGCACTCTCACTGATGTGAAGCATTCTGTGTAAGCAGGCTTTAGAGGGTGAAAAGAAGGAGCGAGGAGGGTTAAGGAGCATATCTAGGGGCAATAAAAGTGGGCTAATTGGGGCCTGGGAAACATGTTTGTTTTCTCACTTGTTCTTTTCCCCTCTGCTTTCATTTCTTTCCCAGCCAGTCACAGCAGATTTGTTCATCTGGGGAGGACGAGTGGGCCAAGCAAAGAGGATTAGGTGCTGTAAGACACAAATCGTTGCACGAACATGCACCTATAGATGTGTACGCAGAAGCACACGGACAGATTTACCATGTTACAAGGCTGTGGTGTGTGTGCGTGTGTGTGTGCATGCGTATTGAACAAGATCTGTCCGTCTTAGCCAAGTAAACATTAGGGTGCAGGACTCTCCATTGGTCCTCTCTGCCTTATTGATACACTGCTGCTTGGCCTATTCAGCGGCAAAAAGATCTCCTACGGCTGCAGCCAAACACCAAATCAATGTTATGAGCAATGTAGACAAACTGCTGTTAAACAGACTGGCCCCTGCCTCGAAAAGCCCGACACCATACCGGCTCCCCCAGGCTTAGATCGTTCGCCTAATGGAGGTCTCCACTGGGGCCTCGAAGGCCTCCTTACCGTCAAACGGGCCCCTGAGGATTCAACCGCCTTCCCCCTCTGTCCTTTGATTGTTTCTCCATCAACCTCTTCCTCTTTAATCAGGAAGCTGACTTGTTTGTATATTTGCATTTCTTCACAACACTTAAGCTGATGTAGATTGTATTGTGCTTCAACCGCTGACTGTGAAAAGTCCAGCTTGAAAGTTTCAGGTAGGGAAAAAGAGAGAGAAAAATCTCCCCCACCCCTGGACTTATTTGCCGGGATCCCTCACCACATGACTCCTGACGAGTCATTCTCCTCGCCCCTGCATTTGTCTACTTTAATAACAGTGAAAATAGCAAGAGATGAAGAAAAAAAGCAGGGAGATGGAAAAGAACCTGCATATTTGTCATTTCCGATTGTTTACCTTTTTCACGGCAAATTGATTTTTACATCTCCTGTTACTGGAAGCTCTCTGGGCTCTGCTGCCAGGCCTGTCTGGCTCTGGCCTCTGCTGCCAAGCCCAGTCTCTGCACGGGCTTTATGACCTGGCTCAGGGGAGGACTTTTAAGGCTTTCAACTCACAAGTCATTTCAGTGATACAATACTGCTTTTGTCCTAACCACCTTTGTTGTTTTCTTTTTCGCTCCCTTTCTCTGCCGCCTCTCACTCTCTCTTTTCTTTGCAACTCTTTTCATCTCTCACTCCCTTAATCCCCTCAGCAAGTATGAGCGGCCTTTTCTTCTTTCTGTCCAAACCTGCTTGTTTGCAGAAAAGGTGAACTTGTTGCATCGAAACAATAAAGCGGAAAAGTCATGCTTGTAGGAAGCATATACATTGAAGCCGTCCGGCTGACATTTAAGGCACTCTGTGGGGCGAGCCTGCTTGAAGCAGGATAGAGTTTCTCTGTGGTGGCAGGGCGGTGCGCTGTGGTTCAGATCTTCCTGGGTTTTGGTAGGACTGAGGTTTGCCTACAGGGACCTCCAGTGAGCCCGGCAGCAGGTCTGAGCTAAACCGAGGCCAAAGCCAAGAATAGTCCTCAGGCCCTAATGGTGTGTTTGTAAGGGCGAAGCCAAACAAACAACCTGTAGTTTGAACTGTAGGAACGAGTGAAGCTCGGACCAGATGCTGTCCAACAGGAGAAACACACACAAACACACAGCGTGTATGTATACAGAGGAGCAGGAGCTGAAATAGACTTGTGGCAAAAAGAAGTGCACCACCAGTGTACCTCCAAGACTACAGTCAGGGATCTGCGCACATGTTTGGACTTTTGCCTTGCACACAGCCGCTCTGCGAAAGTGTGTTTGAGGATTTCTCTCCATATTCATACTAATGAGACAAAACGGCCAGAAAACCTCTTCTGTAATTACTCCCTGAGGAGCGAGGTTTCAGCACAGCCATGGTGCATAAACAAATACGTGTTCATGCACCCACACCCATGCCCACACATACACGCACACAAGCATGGATGACATTTTTAATGTGCACACCTGTTGAAAAGTGTGTGAGTGTGTTGCAAACTGTGTGAAAGTGAATGTGAGGATAACACCAGTAATATCATATCATGACAGAAGATAAGGACACGTGTTAATTAGAGCCCTGTCAAACAGGTAATGTGTGTTAAAGTGTGTCTGTGTGTAGTAAAGGGCATTTGATAAACAACATCAACACTATTCAACCTCACAATTAGACCCTTCTCAACTCCGCCTACACACAGCAGTTGAACTCAGTCCAATCTCTTGTAGCCACACATCTAAATGGAGCTTTGACATCAAAATGTGAGACCCTTTATATGAGTATGAGTGTGTGTGTGTGTGTGTGTGTGTGTGTGTGTGTGTGTGTGTGTGTGTGTGTGTGTGTGTGTGTGTGTGTGTGTGTGTGTGTGTGTGTGTGTGCGCTAGAGCAGGGGAGAAGGAGACGGAGAGAGTGAGGAACAATGCTGTGCACATAAGGTCAATGTTTTTATGAATTTGCCGTCTTTGTCACAGTGCATCAGTTCTGACTTTTCTGGGTTTAAAAGAGCTTTTAATTCATCCACTGTTAGTCTGCAGCAGCTTTCAACAGCCACAATAGTCTAATTCAGCACACACACATACACTTGCACACATACGCTTAGGCATATTTTTTGAACTCTTGCAAATGCACGACCAAAAGATATACGACAAAATTCAGGCAATCATTTTTTTCCGTATGAGTGAATAGTTAGTCGGGGAAAAGGAGTCTTTGTGGCGCACACACACATGCAAACGTACACTCCCTGCCCAGTGTTTGTGGTGGCGGAGCACAGCTGGTAACATCTGGATGTATTTTAGCAGTGTTTACATTTCCAAAATGCTGAAAAACTAGAGAAAGAGAGACAGAGACAGGATTCTGAAAAACACTGCAGGTGCCAGAAGAGTAATAAAGCAAGGAGTCCTGAAAGAAGACTGTTCAGCTCTATCACGACCGCACACACACACACACACACACACACACACACATACACACACAAGCTCATAACCATTGGCCAATTGGAGTTATTGCCATAATCTTTATCCAACAATAACTGACATCTGGTGCACTTATTGGCAGACTACAGTTTCTTCTGTTGGAGTTTTGTCCCTTCAAGCTTTCAGTACTGAAGGTGCAAGAATAAAATCTGAGACTTTGCACATCAGCTCCCCTCTGTGCTAACCAGCTGACAACAGCTCATATGCACACACACACACACACACACACACACACACACACGCACACAAAAACAGATGCAGGACTGTAGACAGTCACAGTCACACACACACATACACACACATACACAGTCACAAAACAGCTGCATTTTCATTTAACTTCCCCTAAATGACGAAAACACAAAAACAGTTGGACTTCATTCAGACTAATCAAAGCTGACATTGAGTACATCTGTGCGACATGACGTCAACAATGACACACACACACACACACACACACACACACACACACACACACACACACACACACACACACACACACACACACACACACACACACACACACACACACACGGGAGGATATAATTTCAGTGATTGAGTGTAATTTACCAGTGTAAGCTGAAGCCAAACAGGGCAACTGGAGTCATCCCTGCTAGATCAAAAACAAAGCACACACATTAAGGAGTATACACACTCCCATAAACACACAAACACACAGATGGACAAACTATAGGAGCAGCTATATTACGCCTGGTTTGGTGTATTATGTATTATTATATGAACTAAATATTAGTTCATATAGGCTGTTTGAGGTGCAACAAAATGGCAATCTGTAATGAGTTTTTGAATATTATCCCACGCAGAGTGTCCTTGGGATCACTCTAATCCTCTCAGGTATGCCACTTTCCCATGGTCCAACCTAACCTCAGCGCACACACACTGATGTACACGTACACTTTCACACACATGCACGCACACACACACAGGGGAGATTATTAGAGCAACCTCGTGGCACATGGAGGTTCCTGATGGATTTAACATCAGGGATGATTGTTAACTTTTAGGACTAAAAAGGACTTGGAGTGACTCCTGAGAAAAACGAAGCTCTTAGCCAGACACATGGATCACATGACAGCGAGGCCGCAGCAGCCGCAGTAGCAGCAAGGACCCCTGGGAAAAAACTGTGCAGTGCCATCTCTCAGATCATACGGACTGAGGATTCAAGCCATAATGACCCCGCGCATATTTACGTATGAATACATGCCATTCACGTGTGCTGGAGGCTGAAGTGGTTTCTGGCGTGAATGTGTGCATCAGAGTCAAGTAGAGGAAGAAAAAAAAGATAATCAGTGTGAAATAAATTAAACCTATTAAGAGGAACATATGCTCAAGGTGACAGAAGAAATTAATTTGGCTTAACTATTGAGACCCATACCTCCACCCTGCTATAGGATTTCTACCAAACTAATTATCACGCTCCACTTTCAGAAATAATAAGGAAAGTACTTAATAGGTTAGGATTCACCCCTGCATTCATATGTCCATTTAACATCCCTCCTTTCAAGCCCACACTCTCCTCTTAATGTAATTTCACATCAGTGATTTAAAATAGGAGAAGGAATTATATTTCAAGTGGTGTCGGGATTAGAATATACAAGCAGTGATATTAAAATACTGTAAGGCCTTATTGTGTGTGTGCCCAGCCTTTCTGAGTGGCTGAAGCAGAGGTAAAGATGTTAAATAATGTTTTTGTCACACTTTAAGACGGCGCAGGAATTACAATGAAACCACAGATCTCTGATTAGTCGTCTCTCGCTGTATATTAATTTGGTTTCCTCTCTGCTTAGCGCTGGTTAGGACTTTAATTTTTAAACAGAGAACAGATATGAAAAGACCCCCAAGAGTGTGCTCCGACGCCAGAAAGCGGGGTCTGTTTATCTAGTCAGTCCTTCCTTCCAATTATAACAACATCCAAATGCAACTATTGTTTCATTTCAAACATTCTTTAAAATTAAAATCACTTTTTTTGTGTTTTATGCCCTTGCTTGCGCATCCACTGAATTAGCATTTTGTGCCCCAGGCTATGGAGAAAGTGCGGAGTCAAAATGCAGGTTGGGCCAGTTTTTGTTCATTATCAGTGCAACAAAAGTTAAGCATAAAATAAATGTATTAAAGCCCTTCAGATGAGCTAGATTAAAATTGTGTTTTTCATTACTTCTTTTTCCAAAGAATTGAAATGCAACGAACATTAATCATGCATTTGTGAGGATCCACTACAGCTCTTTCACTTTCATTTTAAATGTATCTTCCTGCCCTTTTCTTTACTGAGTACAGCTCACGCCACTGAGTGCCAACATGCCCCACACATCTCCTACCCCTGAAGGCATCATCAGCTGAGCCGCTGTCAAACATCAAAAATGAAACTAAAAAAGACTTGTAAACATATGGAGCCACTTGTAAGGAGAAGTCTGTAAAGTGCTGTGGTGGTTTTCTATTAAACTCTCATGGAGGCGGGGGAGAAAAGGGGAAGAGGAGTTCACATTATCTAAGAGAATTCCAATTAACACTCTCCCCCTCAGTAATTAGCTACTGAAATAGCTAACGAACAAACCCAAAATCCCAACCCTGATGCCACGGTGTTTTCTAATTAAATCTCAAATCAGGAGCATCTGATGCAGAGGAGAACCTGAGAGTGTCATTGACAGACCAGCTGGTCAGAGTAAACCATGAGGATGCATCTTTCAGAGTTAACTCAGAAAGGGGGAAGACATGTCTGCCTTCTCATGAGCTCTGTGTTTCTGTTTTTCATCTCTTACGCTACTTTTTTGGAGTTACTTTTGGACTTGACCACAATCTATTTAAAAAGAAAACTTGCAGTGAACGAACTGAAGTAGAGCTAATCAGTAGAGAGGCAAAGCCAATTCCATTTAACTCAATGAGGCATAAAAGCTCACTAAACTTGGATAATATAAGAAATTTAAAAGAATAAGGGGCCCAGTCAGAGATTGAGGTTCAAAAATATAAAGAATAAGATGTTGGAAAGAGAGACTAAAAAGGAAGATATCTCTTAGTGGCCTGCTGATCATGTGCTCATTTGACTCACTGGTCAGTTCTTCCACTGTTTAATGCAAACAGATGAGGCCTTGCTCTTTTTCCAAAGCATTTTTTTAACAGTGGCTTCTTGGCCTCTGCCGTAACGTCAGCACAGCGTCTATTAAAACAGCATGTGTCCCAGTCTACTGCACACACACACACACACACACACACACACACACACACACACACACACACACACACACACACACACACACACACACACACACACACTTAAAAAGTACACACTCTTGTCAGTTAGACACTTGCTGGTGAACTTTTAACCCCTATCCTGGGGCATCGGGGTCAAGGTGCACCTTTTCAGTGCATGTGCACATCAGAGATTTTGGTAAAACACACACAATCAGAGGTTGGTATCGCTGTGAGCGATGCATTGCTGCATTAGGGTGTCATATATCTTCAACTGCCATCAGTGACCGGTGCTGATGGGTAACAAGACAGAGATAAACTCAGCATACAACCCTCCTGGCCACAGGGTGGGCTGTAAGAGCCCATTTTAATAAAACCAGCATATTTCATCTGCCTTTCAATAAGCACATGGCAGCCTGGAGACAATAGGGCCGCTTTAGCAATAGCTCTTAATATACATTTAGATATCCATCAGATAGATCTTACACCTACTTTTTTAAGGCAGCACCACCCCTCAAACACACATAGACTTAGTGACACACACTCACAAAGACACAATGGCACATAATAAAAAAACACATGCTGTCACACACTGATCTGTATCTGGACAAGTCAAACTGTGATAAAGTCACTCTTCAACTCCAGCAATCGATGGAAGTAATTTATTTACCTCACCAGGCAATTTCTGCTCTGTCTTCAGAGAGGGGGAGAGGGAGAAAAAGAGAGTGAGAGAAGGAGATTTGGCAAGCATGTGTGAGTGGTGTGTAAATTAAACTAGCAGCAGTGCGATCCAGAGCCGTGTATAAGTCCATAAAACAAGGGGAGGTTAAAGCTGCTCACATCAGACATACACACATCAGGCAAAGGTCCAACACCAAAAAATATGACATCTATTCTGCAGGTAGAAGGGACATGAAACATCCCTTAATGTGAGGTGAGATCCCTGGATAACACTGAAAAAAGAAGAAGGAACAGTTTAAAGTTCTTTCTACTCTTTCTTTCTTTCTTTCTTTTTTGATCTCTTTCCATTCAAGAGCAACAGACAGAGAGAGAGAGACAGCCCTGGCCACAGTGCTTAACTTTACCTCAATGAAATAAAAGGCACTTAACTAAGCCTCAATGATCGATACAAACACCGCTGCTGCTGCTGCCTGCGGCTGCAACACACACACATACACACACACATACACACACAAATACGCACACAAATACACACTTATCCAACCTCCTCAGATGCTCATGCATATGCATGTCCATTGTGATTTATGCATCCTGGCGGGGGTGTGAGCCTATCTGAGAGCAAGGCCAACACAAAGGTCAGCTCATTTGTAAATCAGTTGCCTATTTATGGATGTGTATGTGTGAGTGTTTGTGTGCGAGAGTGAGTGAGGATGTTTGTGCCTATAAATCAGTGTGTATGAGTAGAGGTCAGTGTTGAAAACGGGCTCATAATCACTGTAGCAGCTTCATTCATTATATTTATTGAACTCTTTGCAGCTTATGGTCTCAGAGAGCATAAATCAGAGAGGTTCCACTCTTTGAGTTGTTGTCCGTTCCTCGTATGTGTGTTTCCACTCATGACCGCTGACTGCTGAGTAATCCTGCCAACCTCAGTGCTCTGACCCCACTCTCTGCAGCAGGAAGTCTCCCAACTCTCTGACCTCTTATTATTCCCAAGGAAGGTTGTGGAACAATCTTAAGAAAAGAAAAGAGCCCTTGTCAGGTGATGTGGTCCCAACAGTCTCCTCTATACTTTTGCACTGGATTATGAGTAAAAAAAAATAAGCCAAAGTCTATGCCAGCTAAGGTGTTGGAGGTTAAACGTACGTAAATGTGATTCATAATCTGAGAATACAGCATGCAGAGTGAAGAAAACAGTGTGTGCTCTCCCTTTGTGGAGGTTCAGTGGTGTTGCTCCACCCTCCCACCCCCCTCCTTCTCTGAACAACAGATTTGGGCTAATAGGGCAGCTGCTTGTCCCCCCTCCAACCCTCCCTCCCTCACATCCACCCTTCCCTAAAACCCGGCTATGCTGCTCCCCCTGCAACCCTTCCCCAAAAAAAAAGCCCAGGAGGAAGCCTGTTGTTTTCAACTTGTTTTTGACATGGCTGCAAGGGGAAAAGTTCCAAGTGTTGGAAAGCTCATCCAAGAAAAAGTTGTTTTTAATTTGTCGGCTGTTTTTTTCCTGAAGTGTTGGATGGGATATACTTTCCCAGATGATTGAAAAGATAGCAATAAGTAGTGAGGACAACCCAGTGTACCAAAAAGCTGTCTGTTTATCCATCTATCCATTTACTCAGCTCTGTTTTTTCTATGTTGTCAACACAAGCAACTGTATCCTAGAAATAAAACCCTGCATTTGGCCAGCCAGCAGCCATGGTTTGTAACGTCATCACTCGCAAACAACAATTTGTAAGCCCCATAATGCAAAAAAAACATGAGAGAGAGCTTCAGACAGGAAACACCTAAATAAAAAGGAAAAATGAAAATATTGCGAGCTATTGCAACACGAGAAATTACAGCAGGAGAAACACTGTTGAGATAAAAACCCTTTAAACACACAATCAATCCCTGGCGGCGTGTGTAAGTGAGCTCATAGAGTTGTTTCAATGCACTGAAAATTACAGCGAGTACATGCCCAATCGCATCACATCAGACAGTAGAGTCTGACCTGTGTGTGTGTGTGTGTGAGTCTGTGTGTGAGCAAGATGGATAGTATTTGTTTGTCATGGGGTGTACTCGTGTGTAACTGGAGCCAAACTGTAAGCCATATGCCACTTTGGTGCCAGCCCCCATTAACGATACACACACACACAAACAAATCACACACAATCACACATGACCACTCTTACTGTACACACACACACACACACACACACACACACACACACACACACACACACACACACACACACACACACACACACACACACACACACACACACAGGCTTCCCTGTAAAAAAAAAAAAAGCCCCTCCACTTCATTAGGAAAGTAAACACAAGTGCTGTCTGAAGTGGCTAATTAGAGACTAATTACTCCCTGCTCGTTACTAATGCAAATTAGATTACGCTGCTTAACTTCCTCGTGTCCACAACGCTGCTGTTAATTGAGGCCTTTTGAAATTAAATTACCCGCTAATTAGCATATCAAAACCATTAATTCTGAGCAAGGAGGGGGGGAAACAACAACAAATGCCAAGTTTTGCTAATGCGTTTTGCTAATTGAATATATGCGCTCAATACACAGGGTTTGTGCCAGGAATACCTATTCGGCTGATCAGTGTGCACATTTATGTATGTGTGCGTATGTGTTTGTGTGGAGGCAGCTAGACTGAAACAGCACGCATCATAAGAGCAGCGTATAATTAAAGGAACTATTCCATCTCTCCAAACGCTTTGTCAATATTTCCCTCTGAAGGCACGACTCCACTGATGTCAGGCGTGCGGGGAGTGAGAGGGATACAGCCGAGTGTGAGAGGGAATGGATATTCATCTCATGAGAGGCAACATCTGAATGTGGAGTGTGTGTGTGAGCTTTTCTGTGTGCGTGAGCATTAGTGTTTGTCCAGCCCTCTTTGAAGTAAGGAACTCTGTCTCTCTGCTGCTCCCCTAGAGCCCGGGACCCCCTGCCAGCTTTTTTCTCCACACCCCCCTCCTGTCTCTTTAGCTGGACCCTCTTCACCTCTGCCACAATACCTGCCCAATTAGAGCAACACATCATCACCTACATACACAAGCATACCCATTTTACAGCCACTAGCAGGTGACTTGGCCTACCTTTCCTTCAATCAAAGCTGAAACAGATTTTTTTTCTCCCCATTCTGACGGAACAGATTATTTGAAACTTTGCAGATTGGAAGTGGTGAGCATATTCATTTTCCTGCTTATGAATAAAAGAGGAAGAACAGCGAGCAGCCAGGAGCTATTAGCTACTTTAATCTGCTGATGAAATAAAAGAATCACACATCTGAAAGATCCATCTCAGCTTTGCATGTAAAACCAGCAGAAATAATGTCATTCTGAACAACTCCCCTTTCCCTTCATCCTAAATATCTATCCAATCAGGCTGTGTGAAAGCCCCATTCAGGTAGGCCCTTATAAAAAGTTTCATCTTATTACACTTTCCAACTTCTCGTTTCATATCCCTATAATGGCAAATGAAAAAAACCAATGGTAAAAATTGAGAGGTAGCCACACAAAAAAATTAAATAACCATGATAATTAGATGTAAAGATATTATAATTCCTTTAACAGGATGCATAGAAACTGCTGCTCGACAATATTTGCCCTAATTGCCAGAATTATCATATTAACCAGTTACCATTTGAGTAAGTTGATTAAAAAATTGATTATTCGTCTATTTCTTTTAGGAGTTTCTTAATCAAAATCTTACATCCTTGAAAAATTAATTTGAAGCCGTTTCTTATCAGTTAATTAAATCGGGTTGGAAGTCATTTTTTTCCGCGTGGCATGATTAGAACGGTTCTGTTCTCTTCTGTTCAGACACCATGACGTTAGAGGGGGAACTTTTCACTGTCTCATCAAACATTCACAACCACAAGAATAGGACTTCTTTGAAGGGCCCGCCGCCTTTTTTTTCTTCTCTCTCTCCTTTCCAAACCTCTGCCTTTCTGATAAATTGTGCAACACCCAATAGATCTTTCTTTCTCGTTAACACATTCTCATTAAGGACAGAGAAAGCAGAAAGGAGGGGGGCAGGGAGGGAGGCAAAAGGTGGAAAAAAACAGGGCAGAAAAAAATAAAGAAAGAACCGGCAGTGGAGATAAAGTCAACGGGAGAAATGAACCTACTGTCAAATTTTACCACACAATGAGAAACTTAATAATATAAAGACAACACAGGCGCACACATACACTGTTGCCTGGGTGACAGCCTTGGGGTGGCCTGAGCTCAGACTAAACAACTAAGCCAAAGCTAAAACAAAACCTGTCGTTACTACAGAAACTAGCTGTTCCTTTGACCAAATCTAAAACACTTGACACTATTTTTACAGAGGAAAAGTAAACACAAAAAAACTACAGGGCAGGTGAGAATTGATTTCCTGTCGCATATAATAGATTTTTTACTACGCTCTGTATCAATTCAAATGTGCAGCTTCGCAGCCTACATATCAGAGAGTGACTTCACCGCAGAAAACTAGTTTTCTATTTCTGGAAGAAGACTAATTATAAAGCTGTGCCCCCTGGGAGAGAAAAGCCCCTCTTGAAGGAGGGAGAGAGTCCATTCAGCTCAGCTCCAGCATCAGTGGAATATAAGTTTGTCTCTCTCACTACTTCAGCGAGCAGCCGAGCGAATCCGGACAGATACAGTGCGCTCCACTCATCTGTCCATCCTCCCCAGCTCCTCAGGGAGGTATGGGAGGATTGGTGAGAAAGGGAAGGAGGGGGTTCAGAAGCAGAATTAAAAGGAGACGGAGTGAGGACACAGAGCAGGATGGCGAGTCACTCTGATTGGATAATGAACTGAATGATTATTAGAGCCCGAGTAGTAAAGTCACACTTAAATCTCAGCTCGTCATCAGCCAATCAACACGCTCACTCATCAACCAATCAAAGGCATCATCCCGGGGGGGGATGCTGCAGCAGTGGAGGTGTGGGGGGCTTTTCCATTTTCATCAGCTTTTCTCTCTATACTACTCTGTCTCTTCCTTTTCTCTTACAAAACGTCATCCTGCCCTCGTCTCTCCGTGGGAGACAGAGAATTCTCAAAGCCACAATTACCACACAGAACTATCAATTTCCTCTTCTATTAACCCTGTGGGGAGAGAGGGGACGAGGGAAAGAAAAAACAGGATGAGAGATTCAAATTTAGGGATGAAGAGAGCCCACCTCAGGCCTATTACGTCTTCCCCTCCCAACCCCCCCAAAAAAAGGTGCCGTCACACATTTGGGCTGCGGGGAATTACACCTCCTCGGGATGAACTTGACCCTGCCAATGGGGGTCAAATAAGTTACTATGCCAGAGAGCCCTCCTCCTCATTACCAGCAAATAGGCCTCGCCACTGTTCCACTAATGCAGACTGTATGTTAAAACCACTGAGAGGGATAGACAGAGGCAGAGAAAGAGAAGAAGGATGGAGGGAAAAGCAGAGGAGAGAAAAGGAGGAGGGATAAGGAGGGGGCGTGAGCTTGGGGTTGTGTTTCTTAGATCAGCGACTATAAGGGCCTGAACGCAGTAACAACGGACGACCGTGACGGCATGCCTGCTCTCCGCGCTCTGTTCTCCTCTCCTCCTCGTCTTCTTTGCTTTCTTCCTGCCCACCCACCTCCTCCCTCCATTCTAACCCTTTCCTCCCACTCTCCAAGTGAGCCCCAGGGGTAGACGTTCAAACCAAACCACAGCCTTCAGCAAAGTTTTGCAGGGCAAACTTTTCACAAAGACCCCAAGAAGCTGAGGGCCTGCCTGACACCATGAAGCATGGCAGGGTTTCATTGGCACTCACATTTCACTGCTGTCCTCTGTTTTTCTTTTCTTTCGTACTTTTAGTCCTTTCCTCCCTCGGTCCACTCCCTGGTTTGTGCTGACTCTTTTCCGAGGCCCATGCACTGAGTCTGACTGACCTTTAGACAACGGAAACCTGCAGCAGGACAAGTTGATGATTAGGGCTACAGGTTGCATGAGGCAGTGCTGACCTTCTCAGTGGAAACGGGCATTGTGGTGTCCTCTTATCAAACAACCAAATAGCTGCTTTTCAACCTGATGATTCAGACCCTGAGCCATACAAGGGAATTTTGTTTTGTTTAGTTTTTCTCCTTAACTGTTTTTTATATACCACAGGAAGGAGTGAAATAAATGTTAAATAGAAACTGAATCTGCCATCCATATTGTTTGATATTTGTTTGGTATTCCTTTTGTTTATTTTTTAAAATTTTTTGCTGCAGAGTTGTTTTTCACAGTATATTTTGAAACAGTGTTTACTTTACTGCTCTGTGTTTCTGAGATGTCATAGTACTATCTCTTTTAATTTATACAGATAACTTTGTGAGCAAAATAAACAAATTACAAAGAAATGTCATGATATCTTATAATATTACAGCCTAATCTTGTCTAGTCCAGTCTTTTATAATATTTTTATAAGATTTTTTCTTTAAGGACAACTTGCACAAAGTAGTTCATAAAATATTTTTTCCTCCTCCTCTTAATACAATTTTCCAAAATCATATACATTTAGTCCTTGTGTCTAAATCAATTGGACTAACATATGTCATGGCAGTTACATGATGTTTTTTCTTGCATTCAAAACAAGCAAAAGACAACAAGAAGAAAGAAAGAAGTGTAATTTGGATTTGCATTTTTCTTTCTAAAATGTTAACAATGTTTTTGGGGGGCATTTAAAAAACAAAGGTAACTTAGATAATTGAGACATTATTGATCAGTCTTGGATCGAGTCTTGTCATTTCACTCATAAAGAAAAGAAATGATTCATATTGAAATGGGAGCTTAAGGAGAGGGAGCAAATGTTGGAGGTAAACTGTGATGACAGCTTGGATGTAATGAAGAGGCTGAGGGAACACAGAGCTGTGATAATTAGAGACAACGGGCATGACAAGGAGAGGAGGAGAAGAGGAGAAAGGAGGAGGAGACAAGGGGAGATGGAAGGAGGGGGTCGCTGGGCAAGAAAAAGTGCAAGAGAGGAAGAGGAGCAAGAGGCAGCGAGAGGCAGCGAGTGATAGCGAGCGACGATCACAGCTCCAACAGGGAAAATACATTTTCCCACCAACCACGGACCAGATCTAAAGGCTGTGTGTGCGTGTGTGAGTGTTTTTTTGTGTGTGTGTGTGTGTGTGTGTGTGTAGTCTCTTGAGTGACGCGCAAACACTTTTTCTGATACATTTTTTTACACCTCCTGTAAAAGGACAGATGATTAATAGTTTAGTATGTGTCTTCATGAGTTTTCTCTTCGAGACGGGGAAAATGTGTGTGTTGAAACATCGTGTTGCTCCTTTGTAGATACAGTGTAAAAGTAAGCGTTGACAGCAGTGTGTTCAAATGATGTTTTTCTCCTTTAATCCAGGAAAAATAATTCCAATTAATTGTTAAAAGAAATACAAATGGGTCTTTTTATTTTGAAACTTTAATTGATACATTGAAGTTAAAAAAGAAACACTATAAAGAAATTAGAACTTGGATTTTTCAATTAGCCTGCATCTGATTGCAGAAAATATATGAGGGGTATCATATGTAGTCTGCTGGAGTGATTTGAAAATTACCTCAGCTTAAATATGAGGAAAAAAAAACTCTGATCCAAAACTGAACAGAAACACAACTTTCCCCACTTTTTTACAGCTCTCCTCTTTTTGTTTTTCTTTTCTCTCACTCCTTGACCATAATTCTGCCAGCACACAGCTAACGCGTCTTCAAAGGCCAACAGCATACAACACACACACAACACACACTCCTCTCTCCTCAGGCATATGAGAGCCGGCTCTGATTCTCAGGCTGGTAAAGCTGTGGTGGACAGCAATCTTGATCTGGCAGGATTAGGCTACTTTTATTTCCCCGAGAGCCACGGGGAGAACGGGAGGAGGAGGAGGAGGAGAGAGGAGGAGGAGGAGGGAGGGAAGGGTGCATGTTGAGGGGAGGAGGAAGGCAAGGGGGATAAAGTCCTTCTACAAATGTCAGACAATGACCGGTGACCAGAGAAACACACGCATGCAAGCTCACACACTCATAAACACAAGCAAAAAAGCCAAAAAGTGCCACACGCAAAGGGACTCATCACTCTTCGTCTCATCGGTGTGAGGAAGACGAGATGAGGGGGCAAGAAGGAAGCAAAGAAGGAGGAGGGAGTAAAAGAGGGAGGGAGTGGGGGGATTACACAATTATTCAGATAACAGCTGGGTATAATCTAGTGGCAGATGTCTCTCGGTCAACAATGCCCACCACACACACACAGGCGTGCATGTGTGCGCACATACACACCAACAGAGTCTGAGAGTGGAAAAACGACCACTGATGGAGCAGAAAACAACCAGCTAACAACACACGGAAAGTTCCTTCTTTTAAAATCAAGTGAAAGAATCTGTAAAAATAAGGCCTGTTTTCTCCTGAACGATGAAATGTCTCAGAAAATACACACACGCTCGTAAAGAGACGACCTGTTTGCTTTTCTTGTCCTCCGACAGGCGTGTGAAAAACAGAACCTAAAACCTGAGGAATTCTGTGCGAGGAGGAGAGAGGTGCGGGGTCAGGCATTGATTGACAGTTAATTGTGGTTGCACATGAACACACACATATGCACGATCAGCACTCACACACACACTCATGAAGAACAGCATCTCCCTCTCTCAACTGTTAGCGATCTCCAAGACTCCCGATAGTGGCTTTACATTCCTCCTCCTCCTCCCCCCTTTACTCCCCTCTCACAAAAGGCCACTATAGAAGCCATAGTGTCTGCACCCCACTGGGCAAAGCCTGTACAGTCTCTTCACCTTCAGAGCCACGACAGAGGAAAGTGAAGAAGAAGAAAGGGAGGAGGACAGTAGCTGAAAATGATGGACAGGCAGGAACAGATCAAATTAAATTCACTGTGTCTACTTTTAAAGCGATCTTTGAGTACTCTTTGGAGAAGTTTTGGAAAACTAAACTCTCCTCTTCTCCAGACATTTACAAATCTTTATCATCGCGGAAGAGCAAAATAAGCACAGCCCAAGCAAGCGGCAAGAGCGAGCTCTGTCAATCTGTCATCCCAGGCAGCCCATTGTGATTTGGTTTAACACTGGTTAACAGCTCGTCCTGTCAGGGGATGGATCATCCTGCGGCGCCTCACATGCTAATAGCTTAAGTAGGCATCCCATGTCCCCCGGAACTAATACCATAAATACTAATACCATAAAAGAGCAGTGCACGGCAGCGCTCCAGCCTCACTTTCGCTCGTGTTAGCCAACATCCTGATACTTTACGGATTAGAACGCATAATGAGATGCATTTAAATGGTTATTACCTCGCTGGTCCAGGGACAGATACAAGGGGAAATACTGCATTGCTAATTTCATATCATCATATGTTAATGTAGAATCATCTCATTGAGGAAAGTCAAATATTCTAATACAAACGGAAATCAGATTTGATAAGTTGAGTCAAAAACATACTGTATATGAAAACTGTATATGAAGAGAGCGGTGTCATCTGCAAAGAAATTTACAGGTTTTGCCAAATTGTCTTTCAGGAATACGATGTCAAGCTGTTTTTCACAGGGAAGTTGCGGTTGAGTTTAGGACCAACACATTTATACCTTTGAGCAGATTTTTTAGTGCCAGCCACAACAGACAAACGATCGCCCGAGCAGTGTAAGGCTTCTCTACTGTCAGGTTCAAACTGTGTGTGCGCGTCAAATGACTGTATCCATAAAATTCAGAGGCTTGCGCCTCACAGCTGTCACCTACCCGTCACAGCCATCCTTTTCAGCACACATTAAAGCAAAGCTGCAGAAAGTTTAGTCACATTGTTGTTCTGAGTGAAGCTTTTCCACTGATCTGCCCCCCCTTACCCTTCTCCCCCGGCCCGATTGACGGCTGCCCTGTCAGTTTGTTGTGGCGCTTTAGAAAACACCAACGGCTCTCTGATGAAGTGCTTACAAAAGGTCAGAGGGTGGAGGCGACGGAGAGAAGAGAGAGAAAGAGAAGAAGGGAGGCAGGGGAGAAGGAAAGGGAGACGGGATGGAGTGAAGGAAAATCTATAACACAAATACAGCTGTCAGGAGCGATGCAGAGTTAGCAGGGGACTCAGCGAGGGACGAGGGCTTTCTCCAGAAGATGCTCTGCTTATGCACTACAGGCGTTCTTTCCCACTCTTCTTGCTCTTTTTATTTTTCTGCTTCTACTGACCATCTCCTGCTCCCAACCTGCCTGTGTGTGCCACTGACCTCATGCTCCTGCGTGACTTTTTTTAAAAACTGCTCGCTGTGAGATCAAACTTGATAGCTCTTTCAGCCTTATTCCTTCACTCCCTTCTCTGCCACACTCCTCCTGTTCAGCTGTAGCCATGGCCTCAGGTGCCAAGCCCACTCTGGAGAGGCTGATCTAATGCTTCCTCCTTCACTATAATGACCCACGCCTTCCCCCCACACCCACCCTTTCACTCATATATTCTATCTCTTCCTCTAGCTGCCTTTCCCACCTGCCCA
The DNA here is from genome assembly GCF_033239565.1 of Halichoeres trimaculatus. NCBI lineage: Eukaryota > Metazoa > Chordata > Actinopteri > Labriformes > Labridae > Halichoeres > Halichoeres trimaculatus. Next base: position 22,187,729 of record NW_027437179.1, read on the forward strand.
TAAGGAAACAGCCTCTTCCTCTCTGAGCTGTTGGGTCACTCCTTCCCACATCCATCAGCTGTTAATGGGGCTGAAGCTGCTGTAGAGATTGAGGAACATCTTCCAGTCATCCTCACACACATATTTATATTGAAAAAGTCCTCAGTATCGAATGGACTGCACAGGCCAAACCTCCATGCTGTGCTAAAAGTGGTTGCCTCATCAGCAAGGGAGAAACAGTGCGCCAATTTGAAAGAATTAAGTTTGAGCGCGGCTGCTGTCACCACATATGCGATGACAGCTCTTTCAGAAGATATAAAAGAAGAAAAAAGAGATGACAGAGAACAACAACTGCAAGCTCTCACTTTTTTCTCACAGATGGTCAACTTCCTAAAAAAACACCAGACATCTTCCTTCACTCTCTTCTCTGCTAACCTGCACGACATCACCTTCCAACCCATCATAAAAAACACATCTCATCTTTGAAAAATGTGCAGGATGTTATGTGCACACACAGATACACACACACACATATTCAGCCCTCAACTTCTTCTAAATAACAGGTTCAATTAGAACCACATGTATAATCAGGCCTCGGTCTGAAGCTCTGTGGCGGCAGTTTCATAGCGCAGTCAATCACTTCAGTTCACAACCAGAACATTCCCCCACATACTCGCCGCCCATGAAGAACAACACAGTGATTCAATCAATTAATTTGTCCATTATATTTCATTAACATATTTTTTAAAGCAGTAACAAGCACATAATTGCTACATTATTGGTCATCTGTGATTACAATCGGAGGTGTGCAGAATTTCTTATTTCATCTTTTTGTTAAACAAAAAAAGTTTTTTTTCCATAAAATTCAGCAAAACACCAATTTTGATTAATTTTCACTGTCCAATTTAACTGTACAGTTGTAAAAATCTGTCAAGAATCTTATCTTGCAGTGTTTCCAGATTTTAAAACAGCTCATAGCTCACACCCTAAAATAACGGCAGCTTCAGGACCAGCACTTGAAATGATTCCATTTAAAAACACGCTTTGGCTCCCTTCACAGCTACATTTTTTGCTTTCCTCAAAGCCCATCTAAAGGATATTGAAAATTTAACCATTTCAGCTTTCAGCACAAAGTGCTGCAATTGAAGTAAAGCTGTGAGTATCCATGACGGGTCAAACCCTACATGTATAGCAGAGTCGTATATGGGTGCTCTTCAACATCACTTTGGAGCCAAAAGCCCACTCAGACTTGTGGGTTTGGGAAAGCAGGAGGGCTTTAATGAAGAGAGCGTCACAGATAGAGAGATGGACAGGCGAGCCATCAGCGCTACCGACGCACAGGACATTTAAAAACTTCAAATACTGGCCATTTTCACTCAAGCAGGACAGGTGAATTGAGAAAAAAGCACTCAGATATATACACTCTTCCACACGTAGATTCGCGCACGCTCATGCTGGAGGTAAGGACCCTCTGAATGAGTTTATGGACTAACACAATCACACTGGTGGCTTTTAATCCTGCTGAAGAGCTTCTAAAGCGTATGAGATTCACAGCCATTATTACCCGTCTGGAGTCTCACACATCGGCACATGCAGGGCCAGGCTAAAAAAATCATCTTTTAAGTTATGTGTCAGTAGGAATAACAGAAACATTTGTCTGCTTTAGAACAGAGTGTGAGAGTGATAAAAATCAGCAGTACATGAGCAAACAATGAAGCAAAACAGGACATGGAAGAGACACAGCTGTCGACAGGAGAGAGGAAAAAAAGCAAAGGAGGAAAAGTGTCGAGGCGAGTCAGATGAAAAAGGTGGCAAACACACAGACACGGATGCACAATAGCCGGCAGAGAGAGTCAATCTGTCTCTGACACCTCAGGCTTCCTGCACACGTACTCTCGATTTTACCCAAATAACTGCTTCTGTTCACAGATTCTTTTTTGTTCACTGTGTCCTCTAAGATTTCCCAAAAATCTGTCTGATATCTTTTTACAATTTTTACAGTTTTAGTTTAAGTGCTGCAGTGTTTAAAAAGAAGCACAAGAAGCAATCCTCTTCTTTCCTTGAAGCTGTCCTGCTGTTTTCCAACACCCAGGTAAACGTTTCATTTTCAAGATTGCAAGAGGGACAAATCTAGATAAAATGATGAGCTAAAGCTGAGTTATGAAGAGCACTTTAATTTTATAGAAACTGTTTAGATTGCTTCAGACTAAAGCTGCTGAACTCAGAGTGAAGAGAATTTAAGCAGCTAAAAGGACATACCTGAACAAAAACTTTGTCCTTTTTGTCTGAAGATAAAAAAGAAGAAAATCAAAACTAGCAAATTTTTACCATATTTTAACAAATTTTGCACACCAAGCACATCCACAGAGGAATTATCTATGATGTATTACAGTAAAATGCCAACCAACACTTGTCTGAAATATGCTCAAGAGATGCTGGTATGCAAATACACTCAGCCTCTTATGTCAGAGGAAATTTAAAAAATCAACATCTTAAAATTCAAATTTAATTTTGGTTAATTAAATTATCTGCATAATAAGGCTGTGTGAGCATTTTCTCACATTAAAAACACATGTGCAGCTTGTTATGCAGGCTGCAATATGTGTAATGTGTAATTTATCCAAGTGAGGTTAAGTTTTGGGGATTTTATTCTGCACACATTTACTCACAGGAGCCCTAAACACAAAATACCTGCTTTCTGGTCTGACACCAACAAACGTGACAAGGTCATAAAACGTGATGAAGAGCTTTTTCATTCCCGCTGGATCTTCTATTAAAGTGCAATTAAAAGTGTGTCATCGCGTCGCGGAAATGCCAGCACGGAGGACAGGAGAAGGAGGGGAGGGGGCACAACAGGAGAGAGGGGACACAGTAAATAAAATTAATTATGCCAAATGCCCCCGCGCCCATCAATCACGGGGCAATAATGCCCGCGTCACAGAGAGCACCCACACGGCCTGTATGCTTTTCTCTCAATGACAGACAACTAACAGCAATTAATTGTCATTTCATCTCTGCCTGCGCTTTGTCCGCAGCTTTCCATCATGCGCGAGCCGAACTGACACGCGGGAATGTTCTGGATGATGTTTGAGATTTGATGAGGGGAGTTTTATTTTGAAGGGGATGGAATTAAACTATAGGCTATAATTAAATCCCAAAAAACAATTTCATTAGTTTTATGCTATTTATGTCAGGAAAATTAGAGGACAGTTTGAAACTGTTAATCTCGTTACAGTGTGTTATTTTAAAAAGTATATCCCGTTTATTTATATTTTTTACTTTTCCCAAAGGCTGCAAAATAGTTTTCCCTTTTAGTTTGGGCCTACTTTTCGTTGGTCTGTGACAGCGAGGAGAAGGAAAAACATAGGTCATGCTGAAGTTCAGTTACAGTTTCCAACCACAATCAATTTTTAAATTTATGAGTGTTAATGTCAGCTTAAAAATGGCTACTTTGAAATTTTAGTGCCTGAAGTGTACCCCGTTTGCATGCAAATACTTCCATGTAGAATTTAAAAAATAAACTTAGACGCTTCAGAGTAACAACACATTAATAATCGATTTCCCCGGATTAATTCTGCCCGTTAAAGCCGGATAAAAACTCAAACTCCATTTTAAAAACTTTTCCTTCACGTCCTGCTGTTGGACACTCAGCCGTGTGTCGTTATTTACTGACTAAGTCATTAGATAATATGGAAAATATACGACAAGCAAACTCGATGAGCTCTAACAGCGCGGTTCAAATTTCAAAAGTCAAAATGGTTTGAAAAGAAAGTCCCTGACCTATTGACCAAATCCGAAAGAAGCTTTTCCTTTCTTCTTGAAGACAAGGGCTCTTTCATCTTTTATCTTCTGTCAGCGCTAGGATGCGCCCCTGTCGTTTAAGCCGAACTTTGAAAAACGAAATAAATTCAATGAGAAAATCTATTGAAATCACAATATAGTTTTGAAGTTTGACGTCCAGCATGTGGCGAAGACAAAGCACTGAGAGCACTGTCACACGGCTGTGTAAAATTATCACCACATAACCGACGTCGGTGTTTATTATCAGATTCCTTAACAAGAGTTATTAACGAGGACGCAAACGAAGTTGAAAGACTCTATTCCGACATTTGTTTCGTCGGAACCTGCGAAGAAAAACTTTTTGTCGTGTCATGAACGAGGACTCCGGGCAACGCGCACCGAACTTCTCACACCACGAGACTTTGCTTGAATAAATAACAATAGCTCGGAAAATTGGGCTATCACACCCCATTAAAACAAATGTCGAGAGAAATGAACTCAATTTCAACTCGTTGCTTACACGTGTGACTCGTGGGCTGAAACTTTCTCTACCGACAACTTTTTCCTCCATTCTTTTGACGGATTTGAAAAGATGAAAAGTTAAAAGAAAGGTTTAAAACGTGGCTCTGAAGTTTTGCGCTCAGCACTAAAAAGAAAAAGAGTCAAAGTTACAGTGAAGCATGGACGGAGGGAAAGTCTACAGGAGGAAAACCGAGAGTGTGTCCCGTTCCTCAATTTTCACAAACAGCCTAATAGCTGAAATTATCATGCTAACTTGAAAGAGTTCCCCGGCAAAAGTGCGATGTAAAGTTTTGGTGGACCAATGTGTGCGTTTAGAAGGAAGCACAGAGCGAGGACAGAGTGTGAGAGAGATATAATAAAAGGGGGAAGAGAAAGTGTAGATAATGCATCAACCTGTTCTCTTGTGTTCTGAAGAAGTCAACTTTCACGCCAGTGGTTGGACCATGTGGACAGCCCCGCTTCTGCTCCTCGAGCCCCCGGCGCGTCCACTCTGCCGCGGCGACAAAAAGAGGGGGGACACCAACCGACCGACGGGACGAAAAAATTAAAAACAATGTAAAGAAACAGAGAGGAGAGGAGAGAGAGAGACAGAGGAAATCTAGGATCTAACACCGCAGGACCATTACTTTGAACGACAAGGCGTGCTCGTTAGTCCTTTCCTTTTTCCCTTTTGTGTGCGTCCTCTCTCCTCGGAGTGGCCCCTCTGGAGTGAAGTCAGAACAATACTGCCGCTAAAACTCTGCCACTGTGTGCGCAAGTTGCCGCGGAGAACGAGCGCAGCCCTTTTCGTCCTGTTTTGACGCGTCTGCTTTCCCCCCACGCTTTCTCCCTCTCCCTTCACAAGGCTTCTTCTTCTTCTTCTTCTTCTTCTTCTTCTTCTCTCAGCGCGAGGAACCTCTCCGCCGGTACTCACTTTTTGGCATCCCGTCTGTTGCTCTCGTTCGCTGGAAATCAGGGTTGAATCACTAAGAGGGCTGTGTGTGTGAGTACACGAGTGTGGAGTGTGTGTGTTGCAGGAGGGGGACAGTTTGCTGCGCTACCGTAATGCCTCTAAAGCAGGTGCGCGTTTTTCATCGCTTGTCCTATCCTCTCAAAGCCCTGGCGCACAATAGGAAAACAGCAGCCGGCGAGAGGCATCTCTCTCTCCCTCCCTCCATCGCTGTGTGTGTGTGTGTGTGTGTGTGTGTGTGTGTGTGTGTGTGTGTGTGTGTGTGTGTGTGTGTGTGTGTGTGTGTGTGTGTGTGTGTGTGTGCGGGGAAGGCACCGATCTTTTGACCTCTCTTTGCATCCCGGCTGAGTTGTGCTATTGTGGAGGCAGAGTAACAGATGTTGGCCTGCACAGAGTTTGAGCTCGGAAACAAAGCAAGATCACAAAAACAGAACTAGCCCACTCTTAAACCTTTGATTCTGTGCACTTTTATATTTCATGGATGCTGCAATGCTGGTAAATAAAAACAGAGATAATAAAACAACCCACAAAAGAGAAGTTCATAAGAATGAAAAACTGATCTTTTATGCTTTTTATGGTTTGATTATGACGAAATTTCTTATTTTCCAACTTTGCATGGAAATCTTCATAGAGTCATGCTAAACAGATTTATACCAACCTAGAATATGCTCTACTCCACATTAAAAATAAGGGTGAAATCAGCTTTAGTGGGTTCACTAGTCATACACTTACTTTGCAAACAGGCTGTTATATTGTGATTGGACACTATTTTACCGTCTGCCTCCCTCACCAAGTCCTTTATGTATTTTGGAAGCTTGTCAACTCCTTTTTACAGAGTTATTACCACCCTTTTCCCTTCCACTCCACCACATTCATTTACTAATTGACAGCATAATCAGTGCTGAGGTTACTGTCTGTGATGAAATTTGGAAATTACATCATACCTGTCGCTGCATAAAGACTAAAAGTGATGAAAAAAAGTGCCATAACTCAAAAAGAAGATCTCGCAATAATTTTTGCATTGGCCGTTAAATGGGACTGTGCCCTCGTGTCTTTTTTCCCCTCTGTCTGAGCTTTTACCATTGGAAAATGATGGTGGTCCATCACAGCAGCACCCAACAATCGGCCACAGCTGCAGTAAATCACAACACATTCATTAGCACGATCAATAGCACTCCAAATATGTGTGTCTGTGCAAGGGGATTGGGTGTGTGTTTATATTTTTTTACCTCTTTTTTTTTTTTTTGAGCCCGACACTTTTTAAATGAAGAACACTTGGTTATATTTCTTCAGTAAATCTCTCCAGAAGTGACAGGTGCTTATGTGAGCCGCTGGATGGTGATGAGTGATGCTCTTTTAAGTGGCTGTTAGCATGAAGGTGCACTTTGGAAGTTTGATCTGCAGAATCAAACAGTGTGATTAGAAGAAAATTTTACAACAGAACTCCAACAGGTTAGATCAAATCTTTTTTGCCACAGAAATCCTGGATTAATAACTTTTAATATGAAAGAGGCACAACAGAGAGTGAATCATCTCTGTGCTTACTGATGTGTAACTGTTGACATTTTGGCCAAAGATATCAATCACCCCAGCCAGTTTGTAGAATGATGATTTGTTGCTTGTTTGTCTGTGTTGGCATAGAATAAAAGACAAAGCCTAGCATAGGGAAGCCAGCAGGACCCTGTTTCAGTGAGTCAAAGCCAGAGCAGGAGTGGTGCAGGCCAACTGTGTCGTTGGATCAAAATAGTCCCAGCCTGGACATCTTAAGTCAACACTCTTGTTCTTGTTCTTGGTTGCTGAAAGGAGATTGGCCCCTCTTGCCCATCGTCCTATTCCCATTTAAGAAGCATTTTCTCCCTGTTAATCAGAGGGAATAATTATCAAAGTGGACAGGTAATTAAATTAAAACATAAGTGGCTACATGAGCTGGGTTGGCTGTACTACAAGGTTTTCCCTGGCTTAATTAAAGAGAAATATGGGAGTGCTCACCCACAGTGTCACAGAGCTGGTAAAAATGAGAAAAAAGCTCCTGTCGCTAACTTGAATAACTCAATCTGATGCTTTGAAGGCAGATTTTTTTTTAAAGGAATATAAAGAGAGTGGCGATTCCAGCCTGTGTGAATGCACACAGAGGGAAAAAATCTTCTTCCCCGCTCATTTCTGAACACATCAGTTCCACAGCCCATATTGTTTGTTTGTGTTTGAGAGTAAAAGCATATGTGTGGCGGGTGAGCGTGAGGCGAGGGAGTGCAGAATGTGTGGCAGGCGCACTACAAAAAAAAAGGGAAAAAATTGCCAGCTTTAGCAGACATCTGGGAATAATGTCGTAAAATAAAGCTACAATAAAATAAAAACTTACTGCAGTTGATGTTTACAAACAAGCCCTACAAAAAGCTCCACAATGCCTGAGAGTGAAACCCTGAGAGGCCTCAAACACACACACACACACACAAAGACACACACATATACAAATAAACAGTCGCAAAGTGGGGAAAAAAAGCAGCGCACTGAGCAAATTATCCAAACATTCACAAACACGCTCATGTGCCCACACCCACTTTGGTGCACATATGTGTGTGTGTTTACAAATACAGACAAAGTGGGAAGGCTGCAAACACACACTCGCATAAACAAATAAAAACATGCATATACACACATAAACACAGAAAAACACACTGCTGCCTTTGTGGTTACGCAAAGAAAACAGAGGAACTGTTGCTCAAAAACACGACTGCTATCTCATGGCTGGCAGTATTACATCGATACATGAGCGAGTGCATCCACACACAACCTAAATGTGAGTAAATGTGTGTGCGCCCAAGTGAATTTGCTGCAGACAATTGCATCTGTATTACTTTACAAACACACACTGATTGCAGGGAGGATCACAGACAATCAACACCTGCTTTCTATTAGCATGTTCATAAACATGTTTACTGTCACAGCTGCTTCACATCACACAACCACACGCTCGCACACACATAAAAGTGAACAGAGAGACATCTTAGGAGAGCGTGTTTATCACTCCTTTCTCCTTGTCTTGGCCTTTCGTATAAAGGGAATAATTAGGGACTCCTGGCCAAGTCAGCGGTGTACGTGTTAACAAGCTGTTTTAACACACACTCACCCACACTGCTTCATCCCACATGGAGCAACGGCAGGAGGAAGTGAAGATCCTATTCTGTGCCTCAAGGACTCGGTTCATTTTGTAACACCTGTCTGCTTGTAGTTGAGTCTACAAACGAGTTGGAAGCTGTGGCTGTGGTGTGTAAAATCTGCCACACAGAGCAACTAGAAGTGACAACAAAACAAGTCAAGGCTGTGGATGAAAAGTTGAAGCAAAAACGCCAAAGAAAACATCCTCTTCAGTGGGAGAAAATGTAAAACTTTCTTGATTTGAGAAAAGCGGTTTTGTATGGAAGACAAACTTTATGTGTATCAAATAAAAAAAAAACGGGTTAGGATGGTACATCAACTTATTTCAGCTTAGGAAAGTAAAAGTACACTTGTTCAGATCTGTGTGTTGGACACTAGGTTTGGTTTCAGTGTACTTCACTTATATGATGCAGTTTTGGAATTTAATAAATTACAATGAGCCCTAGTTTGAGATAATTAATGCACACAACCAGCTTCTGAGCAGCTACAGCTTAAAAGAGTAATGGAAAGTCAAGTACGAGTTAGTGCTTGTTTTGTGATGTTTTAGCTGTAAAGTATTTCAATTTAACCAGATCCAAAAAAGAAAAAAACTAATACCCACAAACCAGTGCTGCAGATCTACACTTTCATTTTGACATACAGAGTATTGAGGAGAGGGGGAGCTGCAGTTGCCTTATACGATCATGATTATGAACATTTTGCTCATTCCTCATTTATTTTAACTTTATTATCTTGTTTTCTTTTGTTTTTTTGTTTTTTTGTTTGTTTGTTTTTAATTTTTGTAATTTATTACTATTTTTTAATCTTCTTTTCTAGAGATAACAGGATATATCTGGCAATCTTGAAAAGACGAAGAGACTGGTCACTGGGAGAAGCCAGAAGATGAAATGCCACTCAGATATTTCCCACATGAATGTTTTACATGAAGCCTATTTCTATGAATGTTTTGTGATTTGATTCTCAGGCCATGAGTCATGATCATCTGGTGTATACTTTTTTAAATCATTACATTTTGTTAATGATCTTTTTCCATGAAACAATGATGAGTCAGGAACACCTCTTTTGAGATAAAATTTCCAAACCTTTGTTTTTCATTTGTTAACAAGATGGGACACAACTACAAATCAGACGGTATCTAAAATCCACGATATTGTTCAGACTGCACATCAACCTGTCTAAAAATGCAAGAAATACATTCTCAAAACAGGCTGAGTTGGTTGAGGGGCACAGTGTTACTTTTGTCACTTATCTGCAACAAGTGGTCTGCTAGCACAAAATCTCACTGCCCCCATGCATCTTTCTCCATTCCTCGATGATTTTTCCTCATGCATGTCAGTGACAAAGCCACAACCAATCAGTTTAAAATCTGATGTCTTTGATTATTGTGGCGCTGTTAGCTTGAACAACTTCATGCTAAAGCTTGTCCCAGTTTGGTGATATGTTATGGAGCGTATCTAATAAGAAGTTCCACAAGTTGAAACAACTCAAAGATACCACAAACGGTAATACAACTGAGAGTGCAGGTAACTAAATGTGTGTCAGGTGCACTTGCAGGTACAACGAAGCTGTTGCAAAAGTGCAATACAACCCATTTATTAAGTCCAAGAAAATAAATGTAGCCATAATGGTCTAAAAAAGTTTGTCTCCAGACTTCCAGTTCTATTTTACGGTTTTATCTGTAAGTAAAGCCTTTCCTCACCTTTAAACATAAACAGGGACAGCACAGAAACATTGCACTGTGGGAGAGTATAAGCTTAATTCATCTGCAATGAAGAATCCAGGTATTTCTAAAGTGAAATGTTGCAGATTTGACTCGAGAAAAAGAGAGAGAGGAATCGCTTTGCCTACATCTGTACTGAAAGGTGTTGGATTGTAGGATTGTGGCACGAGTATTGACTCATAATCCCCATGAGTTTAGCCTTCCCCACTTTCACCCTGTTTCCTACTCCATCCACTGACCTGTCCTCTCTATATGACATACATAAAAATCCCAAGGAAGGTAAAAAAGGCTGAAAGACAACTAAAACTGAAACAATTTAGCCCAAAAACTATATGGTGTAATCCACTTGTACTCGTAAATCGGGATTTACGAGTTCCAAGTGGAAATTTCAACTGGAATGCCCCCCAATGTCGGAATTTCTCATTGGGAAGCTGGCATATCCACACCACCCTTAAGTTTACAATCAAAGATGGCTGCTGTGGGTGTAAATAGTGATGTTCAATTTATTTTAGTATTTCTGACAAGCGTTCATTGCAATAAATCAGCCCTAATATTATTTGATGTTTATATATATAAATATTGCTGTAGTATTGTTTATATTCTCAATGTGGTATGCCTAAACTGCAACTACAACTCAGGACATGCTAACAAAGGCTAACAACTGCTAGTAGCTTGGTAGATCAGCGGCAGACATGTTGTATTTCTTTAACCCCTTGGCAACTGGAAAGTTTTTAATTTGGAGACATCATTCCCACTCCCTACTTCCCAGTTTGGTTGTTCAATTAAATGCACCAATAGCTACTTTTCAAACAAGCTGTCTGGCTCACTTTGGCACGGAAAGCAATACATCTATTCCACCATGAGGAGCTGGGAAAAGTACCACAATAATCAACCTATAACATCCTACTTTTGGCACCTCTCTGTTATGGTATCTAATACACCTATCCAACCCTAAAACATAGAGCTAGACACACTTGAAGCCCTTATTTAGGAGAGAAAAGCAAGGAAGAACGTTTGTGCTAGGATATGTCCTTCTGAACCTAATGTCATTCAATCAATGAAACTGTGTACCTAAATGAATTATGACTTAGTTTCATGTTTTATTTCATGGCAGGGAATGCTTCTGAGAGTTAAGAAGGTGTCATGGGGGGAGGTAAGGTGATCTAGTCAGAGGATGATCTTTTTTAGAAAGGTTTTTCAACACTGATGCAGAGAGAGGGGGCAGAGGGGTTTTTTCAAGAGTTTACTTTTCTTTATCTATCAAAGAAGTATCTGGAAAACAACTTCTAACAGTGATTTGACATAAACACAACAAATGCGGGGTTAATACCAAAGTCAGACTTCAGACACATGTGACTGGCAGCTCACATCTGCAGCACGAACAGTAAAATAAAAATCAAGCTATCTCTGAACCAAACTATGAGTAACAAATGTGAGATTCAAAACAAGGCAAAAAAGGGAAGAGGGTTAACAAGAGATGAACAGTATTCATCTCTGAGATTAACAAAACTGAGCTCAGTTTACAAACTAGGTATAGACAGGTTATCGGCTGGGCCGATAATCGTCACCAAAATTCATCATTTTGAAGCATATCAGCTTCTACCTTTTTTTTTTAATTTAATACAAAGGCGGATGAGAAATCAATTCAAAACCATGTCTTTGGCTCTGATGCAGCCGCGCCACTGTCTGCTGTCACGACTCTGTCTCCAGCATCGTCCCAGCCACGGTACCACCTCATTGGTTACAAGCAGAGCCATGGCTCAGATAACAGCCAATCAATAGTCAGAGGTGTTGATGCTCTCGCTCGCTCTCTCACACACACACACTTAGCAAAGGAAAGTTATTTTTAATCAGCCAGTTTTGGTTACCGAACGTCAGCTAGCTTAATGCTAACATCAATAAGAAATCCTATTGATGGGCTAATGCATTAGCATCATCTTAGCATGAACTTGTGATACTTTTTACAGACACACACAAAAAACACACTGAAAATATTCAGGAGCTGCTTGTTGCTGCTTTTCTGCATGGAGTTTCTCTGTCTTTACTATGGGAGCCATAGATGGTCAAAACACTTAAACTCGAAGTCATGTAAAAACTAAATAAAAAAATACTGCAACTGCACAACATGCCTGTAGAAGGCATCAAAAATACAACTGTTTTATTGCAGTTACATTGAAATTTTGAAATTAAAAAAAAAACTTCATTTACTGTAGAAAACTTTAGGGAGCTATTTATCTTTCAAAGTTTTTATTTAAGTTAATAATAAATGCTGCTGAGCCTAGGAGCTGTCTAATAAACATATGCTAAAAGGCACTTGAACTAAGTTAAGTATTTGAGTTTGTATTAGTCAAAACTTTGATGCCAATATTTTCACTTTTACTGTAAATGAATATCAGCTCCAAATATCAGTCATCTGCCTCCCTGATTACTAATACTCGGTATCTGCATCAGCACTAAAAAAAAAAAAAAGAAAGAAAAAACATGGCTGATCTATATTACAAACAACCTACTGCTCAAAAAGCTTTTATCAACCAGTCTTTCTTATTTTAACCGAAAGAAAGAAAGAAAGAAAGAAAGAAAGAAAGAAAGAAAGAAAGAAAGAAAAAAAGAAAGAAAGAAAGGTGGGTTTTTAACATCAACTGAAATATTGTATCCAATGAAAACACTGGTTTGAATATACACTGATACAGTGCTATACGTAAAAACACACAGCCTTGGACTTTCCGTCACGTTTGTTACTGTTAAAAAATTTAGTGGATTCTATCTGAGTTTGATTAAATAAATAAACACAGAACAATTTTACGACACCTGTAACTACCTAATTCAACCAGTTTATTTTGGGTTCAGAATCAAAGGGTTTTTTTTTAAGTGATGCTTGTTATTAGAATGATAAAAAGCCAAAATGGGTTAAAGTCTAAAAGGGCCATATACTCATGAAAAGCACAGTAAATACCTCAGAAACACACTCTCAGATGGAGCCCAGAGACAGTCTTTTTATGTTGTTTTGGGATCTTGGTTTAGTTAACTCCTCACTGACTTGGTTAACCTAGAACTGTGTCTGTGCTTCACTAAACCAAACAGGGTCAATTAAGATCCGGTAGTTTTTATTGTGTGGTAATCCGTGACATGGCCTCCATGAGCTCCAAAGCCAGACATGACAGAACTGTGCCAGCTTTATATGTGTGTGTGTGTGTGTGTGTGTGTGTGTGTGTGTGTGTGTGTGTGTGTGTGTGTGTGTGTGTGTGTGTGTGTGTGTGTGTAAGTGAGAGAGAGAGAGAAAGAGAGAGCGGGAGAGCCTGTGTGTGTATGCCTGTTTATGTGTAACTTAATACAAGACATTTGGGAAATATTCCTGAAACCCTACACCTGCATCTGTTCCTGTGCAGGACGTACAAACACACACACACTGACACACTCAGAGAGCCTTGCAGTCCGTCCCTCGATGCGATCTTGTATCAAAGCAAACAAATGACATGCTGTCTCCTCCTCGCTCCCCCCACTGTCTTTTTTGATGTGTGGTTGTGTAAAATGACACGCCGTATCTCTCGAGTTGACATTATCACTCGCCAGCGTGCTCACATCTTCCGGCTGCACGTCTTTCCCACAGGACTCCCCTACAGCAGGGGTCTTTGTCTCCAAAAGCATCTCACACACACACACACACAGACACACAGAAATGGAAAGATGTGGAAAATCCTGTATGATTTTACCTCCGTATTGTGTTTTGTCACTGGCTGAAGAAAAAGAGAAAGGCTGTGGGATGAAGGGATGAAGAAGGAGAGGATAGAGTTGGCTTTCTTTGGCAATCGTTTCTGGTGTGTGTGTGTGTGTGTTCTCTGATGATGTGTGGCATTTCTGCGCTGCAGATTTTGAATGCAGGGGAAAGAGATGTAACCCAGAGAGCTCTGTCACATTAGTGCGACCATCAGTGTTAAGCTGACATATATAACAGCCCTGATACAATAACCAGCTCAACACTCTATCATGCATGTGGCGATGGGGGGAAAGGTGGCAGGAAAATGTTTGCTTAAAGAAATAAGAAATAAAACTGAAGGAAGAGGGGAAAAAATGAGATTTCATTTTCGCACATTTGGAAGTTTTTTAGGAAAAATGTGGATTTTTAAAAATGCTATTCTTACTTCAAAGGAGACAAAACAAACAAAAAAAACAGCCAGCTGAAAATTGTAAACATTTCAAAATGCTTTAATTAAATAAATAAAATAAAGGACATAATTGACAACAGCAGAGACATAAATGTCTTTTCTGGCTGAAGAACTCCTTGCCCGCTTGGCACGTACTTCTAATAAGTGTCAATTGAGACAAGAGAACATGCCATGAAAGCAATAAAGTTTTTTGACATTGAAAACATACATTTTCTTTCATCCATTTCAAATAAGCATCCGCAATCATTGAAGAAAGTGAGGCTGTTTTCTTCCTTTTGTGTTATCTGCAGCTCTCTTCATCAAACGACAAGTTCACTCATTTGAGCTGATTCAAATCAAAACATTTAATGTCCTGTAGTTTTCACAGCCTTGGAGGCTTCAGAGCACTCAATGCATTTTTTAATACAAATACAGGATTTGATGTAGATGTCGCCATAACTGGTTATTGACATTTACAGGATCTGTTTGTGTGTGTGAGTGCGTGTGTGTTTGAACTGCTTGTGAAAGGCTCAATGATTTATTTTGACCTGCACATCTCGGTTCCTGCAGACCATTCATCTCCTTCTTCTTTGGCTCCTTTTTCGTCGGCTTAAAGAAAACGCTCTGAAACATGAAGTAAACGCCGGAGGTTTCACTAACAAGGATGCAGACTGTTTATGAATATAACTCTTTTCCTGTTGTTGTAAGAGTGTCCTTGCAATTTGCTGAAAAATAGATAAACAGAAAAAAATGTGACAAAGATGGACATAAAAACAGATTCCTCCAGCCTTTCAAATATGCAGGCTTTTAATTCAGTATGTTTTTATGATTACTTTTCAAATGTTATAACCACAAACATGGTGAAAAATTAACATCTGCCCCTGGGCATAAAAAACAGATTATAGAAAAAAGAGAAAAAACATCCATCTGATCAATATTTATTGTATATTTAGAAAAACTCTAGAGAAGTTAACATAGAAACTGAAACACATTTTGTACATAAAGCAAAAATAGAAAAACGTACATCTTCACAGAAATTCAAATTACTTTCTTTGACATTAACACTTGCGTCTGTGAAGGTGAAAAATTCCAGCGTTGCAGCATAGTAACAATTACCGTCACCCATTCGTTCCCCAGTATGTGTGAGATTCTATCAGTCTTTTCATCATTACAGGTCACTCTGTATGTGTGTGTGTGAACTGGAAAGAGAAAGAGAAAGGAGAGACAGCGAAGGTCATGAGAGGTCTTCAAATTGCCACGCTGCTTTTTGTCCTGTCAAACGCTCACGTGAGCCCGTCTTGAGTGAATTTCAATAATCATCCTGAAGGACTTTTTCCCTTTCTTGGGCCACATTTTGCTAAATGTATCTCTCTCCTTCTAATTCCCCTTCACAATACGTCTGGCTCAGGCTCCTCATCATGTCATTGGTCCCTTTTCTATTCCCCTGTGTTTGATTCTGACAAATACACGGATTATCGGCCAGGGGGATTTTTTAAATATATGGCTAATGTGAGCTTTCATGCCTGTGCTTTAATCTGCTGAGTATTTAAAACCAATCTTAAGGACGGGAGAAAACGCAGAGGTCAGGGGAAAAAAAAGAAGGAGAAAAAGGGAGCGAGATTGGAAGCAGAAGTAGACGTTTGGGGAGTGAAAATGGAGGTGAGGAATAAGGGAAGGAAGAGGGAGACAATAATTTCACTTCTATTAAAATTCTAACCAGGATTAAGCGTAGGAATCGCGGGTATCAAAGCTCATCTGGCGGCACGGCTGAAGAGAATTCGCTCAAAGACAGGGAAAAGTTGGTCTTCCGACTGTGTGACTGATATAAAGACAGAATGAGAAGAAAGAAAGGTTCTAGGACTGGGGTGTTTCCTTCTGCTTTTTCACTTATCTTTTGCCCTCCCACCCCAAAGAAATTGGACATAAAATGACAGGACACACCTCAGTTTTAGGGAGCGACAGCGAGGGATGAAAGCTCTATCATCTGTCCGTCCGGCTGATGTTCACTCATCTACAATTCTTCTCCTTATTACTGTCTTTCCTCCACCTTTTCCTTTCATCTTTTTCTCCCTATCTTGTCTCCTGTCCTCTCCTCTCTTCTTCTCTTGTCATTTTTGTGTACATATGAAAGGCAGACTGGGCCTTTGGCAGCCGCTCAAACTCTGAAGAGTGTGTGTGTGCATGTTTGTGTGTGTGTATGTGTGTGTGTTGGGCCAAAGAGCGCAGGGGTGATTTGTGGCATTACCTCTACAGCTTTAAACTGCATCAAGCAACTTACAGATCTGTTTTTTATGGCTGCAATATGAGGTACTTAACATATCACTGCCATAAAGTGCAACAGAAACAGGACCAGAGCACACAGACAGACATGGCTGATGTGTACAGATGTGTACGTATGTATAAGCTGAAGGGAAGTTTTTATGGTATAAGCTCATGCGTCACAACCCGGGATAGTAAAGTGGGCCAAGGCTGATATCATCTGATACACTTGTTTGCTCGCCAACCATACAATCACAGTCCCCCGTGCTGAGGAAGCGTTCAAACTGCTATTTGAACATCAATGCAGCATGCAAATAACATTCACCACCCCTTTTCACATCAGATAAGATAACCGACAATGCCGCGTTCTGGCAGAGCTGAAATGTGTTTTGCATCCTAAGGCTACGCTAGCTGTTGCAAAACATCATAAATGAGCCCTCTCAGCAAAAGAAAAAAGGCGAGGAGGAAGAAGTTAGTGACTGTATGTAAGTACAGTGTGTGTGAGTGTGTGAGTGTGCAAAGTAGTAGTGGTAAGAGAGAAGGAGATGGAGAGAGGATTAGAGAGGGGAGTGGAGGGGTGAGGTGGCCCTTTAATTTGGAAAGTTTGATGTGAATGACGCACATCTGGCTCCCCAGCATGATGGATTCTGCTACACATGCAATATGGGAAAGTGATCCATCCACCTACCTCTCTTTTTTCTGTCTTCTATCTTCTCCCTTTCAGCATTCAAAGTCTCTTAGCTCAGCCTTCCATATCGTTAACATGCCACCACCCCCCTGACTCCTGCACACATCACTTCCTCCTTCCTGCTAACCTGACTCATGTTGCTGGTTTAACTGGACTGAGCTGCAGCACAAATGCTCACAAAACTCAATCTGTCACATGTTAGAGCACCGTCCAGCACACTGAACACTCGTTGAACATTTCAGCCTCACTTTGTCCTTTTACACCATTTACTGACCTGTGGAGCTATCAGTGTCTGCAGCAGCCTGTGCCATGAAGAGTTACATGTCTTTCTTCTTTTGCATCACAATACCTTTCTCCAATTCTTACTCTGCTTTGGCATAATTAAGAGAGTTAAAGTAAGGGTTTTATATACTTTCATAATCTAGATGTTTACTGTTTGATGAATTCACTTCATTGTTTCAGCACAGTTGTGTTTCTGTTCTTTACTCTTATCAGCTTGAACCAGGGAAATCATTTTGATATCTGGTAAACAGATGTATTTGCATGCACGTTTGCGGGTGGAGTTGTCCATTCTTGTTGTCCATTATCGGCCTGCAAGTTTGGCAGTAACGGGTGGTTGCAAATGTCTCAGTGTGATCAGATAATTGGTCAGGTTTGGTTTCATGAGCAGTGCAGGAAGGGATGAACAGTTGTTGTTTGTACCAAGCAGTGAAAGAAGTACCAAGGATAAATTAAGTCTTGAATCAAACATTTACTTAAGATGGAAAAAAAAATGGGTATAATTATCAGACATACTCAGATCGCCATAAGTCAAAGTCCTCATTGTTCAAACTGACACATTTAAGGACATATGTATACTCTGTCACTAATTACCAATTAGGAATCAATGGATGCATATTGAGGACTGCAGTTGGTAAAGATGAGAGGTATTTTTATGTAACATGTATTAAGGTCAAAATTCAAATATGCATATTTATTTATTTCTTGTACAAAAGTCGTTTGTATCAAAAAGAATGAGATTGGCTTGTGAACTGTTGCAAAGTAGAAGAGGAAAGTTGTGAAAGCAGTGATTCTGAATCATACCTAAGTTCTACTACTTTAGAAAAAGCACTCAACCCATGTTTTTCACTGTTTGTGTATCACCCTTGCAATACTTGTGCATGCTGAAAAATAAAACAGGTGCAGCACTGGACACGTTGCATGAAGAGCCAGCACTTCACAGTTATGACACAAATCACCAATTCCCCTCTGTGGGAGGCATACATTTTTACTCAACATGCTCTCTTGGCTTTTTAAGTTTACTTTTTACAACATGTTTAGATTATTACACTCATTTCTGGTTTCGAGGCCTACGTTCTTATTTCCAGGCTGTGGATCATGTTAGACTTTTCTTGGTCAAAATCCCAAAATAGCAGTCATTAACTTACAAGGGACAACTGGATCATGTATCTATGATAAGAAATCTAGCAGCAATGTGGCAAAAACCTGAGAGTTCTGTTAGCCTTCCAATATTGCTAACACTGCTTCAAAAGCATTAGTTTATATCTCAGGCTATTTTTTTAGACTGGGTAATAATGACAGTTACCAGACAGATGTAAGCGTAGCCTGAGGAGCTACTGGGCCTCAAACATCTCTGATAACAGAATGTGAGGCAACATCCTGTCCCACAAGCTTATCTCTGAGTTCCTGATCACTGTAAAGTAACTTAAATCATAACAGGTACTGAAACTCTCCAATTTGACAAAGTTGTAGCATTTCTCTCATTAATGTTTGAAGCTGTGTCAACTACAAAAATCTGTGGGAGCTTAATGATGACAGATGTGTTAATATAAATATTTATTTTACTTCAATGTGATTTACATCTTTATGTGAATTAATTCCACAAGGGGGACAATAAGAAAACAAAGGGATTCATATTTTTAGTTTTATGAATCAATCCTACTTAAATCAATATTTTGTGTCAACTTGTTTAGGTCTTTAACAGGGAGCTGCATAATTGTGCTAATGCATAGTGAGCAGATGATTAGAGTTCTTTCAGGGTGACATGGCGGCATGTTAGGGGCCGTTTACACAATGGTTTTAGACTGAAATGCAAAAGTTTTGTTGCGTTTCAGCCTCATGTTAACACAGAAACGGCGTTTCAGCTGACGTAAAACGGCCTTGCATGCATACCAAAGGACAACAGTACTGTTGGTACGATCGTCGCGAACTACCATGTTGTGCTTGTGCTGCTCAATCTGCTGTATCTGCTGACTGTCTTTCAACAAAGTGTGCATCTGTTGCTCCACTTTTGAACTTAGTATTCTCCAATGCACCAGATGATCAGCTCAACTCTACTTCAGTAGAGATCTCCCAAAAGCGGCTTCTGGACAAGACAGTTATAGCACCACCTACAGGCCTGGAATGCTTACTACAGCGTTTCAGTCCATCGGCGTTTCTGTGTAAACGTAGATTTTTTTCACTGCGTCTTAGCGTTTTCAGATGAAACGTTGTCATGTAAACTGGGCCTTAGTGTCTGTAAATTCATTCAAAAATGTGATTAAAATAAAATATTCTAATTTACTCTGAGTTAAAAGTTTTGTATTTCAATTTTTTTTTGCATTCACTTCATCCTTTGAACAGTCAGGATTTGGCTGGTCAGCTGGAGGATCACGATGAGCTCTATACATCTTTCATCTTATAAAAACTTTGGGCGCATTCTGTGGCTTCAGGCACCCTCAACTACTGTGGATGTATTTTACTGCATCCATACTACCTCTCAGTTTCCTGTTGAGTATCTATGACAACCCAAAAACTACAATAACAGAGCATTAAATACTGTCAGCTGAGCTTCTTGGTTGTTGCATTTGGACTGCTTCATAAAGTACAATTGTATAGCTCTACAAAGAATCAGACCATCTGATATCAAAATTAGCTCAATTACAAAATGCAAAAAACACTGAATAACCTTCAAATCAGACTGGTGTAATATTGAATCTGACCACATTAAATAGGACGAGATATTCCTTAATACTGACTTTACGAATCTAAGTGTATGACATAAGTTTTTTTAGTCTTTTTCCCAGGATTACTGTAGTTTGGAAGAAGAGCTCTATAGTAACATTACTGTCGCTCACCTCAGCAGGTTTGATGTTTTGTGTGCTTGTGAAGACTGGAAATGCGACGTGAAGCCCTAAGACAGTGCAAGGCTGAGTCCATTGTACTTTTGTAATTGGATTTGCTCATTAAGTGGCAGGCTTAAAGTAGGCATACGATCTGGAGAGGTTGCTTGTAGAGCTCAATAGACTGTTGGGTCACAGAAAAAAAATGGAAGGAATTTTTTTTAAGGCAATGAAAAAGATTTTATTTTCAAAAAAGAATAAATAGATAGATAAATTAAAAAAAAAAAAACTTTTCTGGTGACCAGTAATAGCGTGCAGAACCACACTCTTTTGTGGACAGACATCTGCATTGGCCCACTGGATCAAAAAAGATGGATCGAGTTTTCTGTTGTTGATTTATTTTAACTATTGATAATACATTTTATTTGAATGGCGCCTTTCACATTACCCAAAAAACATTAATTCAACAGAACAAGATAAGCTCAAACTTTCAAAGCTACTTACTGTCCAGATGCTGATTCATCTCCTTCTTATTCTGAATGACTGACTGGACTTACTCTGGGTGACCAAAATCTTGATAAATTTTGTGAAAGTGGGGACAAATATATTTCTTTTTTGAATTTTACCAAATGTGTTTGATGACCCGTCAGAGGGACAGTATTGTCACATTTCTAACAGAAGACACAATGGGAAGGAAAAGCGTTCAACCTTCACTAAAGCCCTGCATAAGAAAGTCCCAATCAATAAATGTGCCATGACCTTCCAGACCTTGGAGAGTTTTTCAATCCTAGCCACAATGACTGGCAACACAAATATGCACACAAAACTGTTGGCACATCTGTTCACATACTCACACACTCAACTGGTCTCCATCATCAACATACCTGTATGGTGGAAGAGTTTAATTTGTTATCATTGTAAATATTTTAATGTGCCTTCAAATCAGGACAAAAGAAGCATATTGTATATGGGGCTTACAGAGGCAGCTAGACGATGTGTGTTGTGCATCCAGCATTATTCATTCATCGTCATCCTCTGGAAGACGATTGTGAGTGTGCTTGAGTTTTACTCAAGCTTACAACATACAAGCTTTGTTCACATGCAGGTATGGAGGCAAGCGCTCCACAATAATAGAGAATGTTATTGCTAGCAACTATAATAGCTTCACTGATATCACACTTTTCCCAACAATGTTGTTCTGCTCAAGCAAGGAGAGCACCATGCACGAAGAATGATCCACTCTAGACATCTCATGAAAAGCGCTGCTGGGCTTCATGTCCATCAACAAAAGACAGAGTTTTGACAATTTTGAGCTGCAGAGTGGAACCCATCCACTATTGTCTGGCACTCTGGGAGCAGCGGTAGATTTTACGCAGCTTCCGATTTAGTCGGAGGTTTGCAGTAAAAGCCTTACAGCAATGATTTCTCATATGTTGTATTTGGTTGAAGTCAGACCAGGACCTTGAGAAGTGGGACTGTAGTTTGAGTTGAAAGGCAAGGAGCAGATTGTTAGCTGCATTGACAAACCAAGCGGCATTTATAACTCAATTTAAACTTGTGAGTTTTGGCGTCTTAAGAGCATGGCTGACTTGACTGACACACAGGCACAAAGTTGCCTGCAAAGTTGCAAAATGCCCAAACAACTCAAACAAAAATCAAACTCAGCTTTTCTAATATGGCCCATGTCGATGATAGGCTTCAAAACTCTGCATCAAAAACAAATGAGTGATGTCACAGAGACTAAATTCATATGTCGTAAGGTCTATGCTCAAACTCAACCAAAAAGTGATTGCACATTGTAGACTACTGTGGCAAAGA
Organism: Halichoeres trimaculatus; assembly: GCF_033239565.1. Lineage (NCBI taxonomy): Eukaryota > Metazoa > Chordata > Actinopteri > Labriformes > Labridae > Halichoeres > Halichoeres trimaculatus. The sequence continues at coordinate 22,209,843 of NW_027437179.1, forward strand.
CAATCTTAACATATAATGTGTTCTCACCCACAGCCCTTTTTGATGTGAAGCGACAGTATTACTTCCATCAGGCTACCAGTAGCCAGTTTAAATACAGCCAACAATAGCCTGCTCCTACGAGCATTGTTCAATGGAGCTGATCCAACAGACACTAGATGTTGCCTTAAATTTTGTTTTGACCAAAGATAAGTGATGTTCAACAAAACTTGAAAAAATGAGCCGTCAAGGTTTTATCTGTGCTCCATTTGTGCTGATCTTCCATTGTATGTCGTTTCCCCACTAATTTCATTTTAGACAATGAAATTAGAGGGGAAGTCATTAAGACTGATGTGGTCACTCTGGACTGTTAGTCCACAAAACAATTATGTAAATATTAGCTATGTCATAAATGTATGCCAAAAACATAACTGTAAATATGACATCTTGTATGTTGACAGTGCCATGTGGAAATTTCTAAATGTTTGGTGGATTGTCCCAGGTAAGACTGTGGGGAAAATAACTCTAGGTGAAATATTCTGTCTTTGTTGAAGTCAGTTGCCTCCTTGGCTTTGTAGAAAAACTTTGAGATTGCGGGTATAAACTTTTAAAATAAATACTTGTCACTGTTGAATAGTTGTATTAATAATGTGCCATTGACTGTTTTTCCTGCGATAACTAAATTAAAGGCCACTAATTAATTTTTTCTCAATGTAAGTGGTTGCCTCACTGGACCAAGCGTCTTTTTCCCACTGATGTCCAGTGATGATGAAAATGCACCAAACCAGCAGTCATTTTTAAGAGTAAAACCGAAAAGTGAACCATTTTTGATATTTTTCACGAATGATGTTTCATCATGTCCACTCTAACCTCTTGTGTCTCTCTTCATCTTAGCCCTGAGAGAAGAAGATTGTGTGACGTCCACCAGCGCCTCTGTCAATCTATAGATGCTTGGCCCTGCAGTCAGTGTCCATTTGGTACCCTGTCCCCACTGATAGATTTGTAAACATAAGGACCAACATGTCCACATGCCCCCCTACACAACCACATACACACACGTGTGACTTCACTCACACCCACACCTGTGTCCAGATGATTACGGGGCCCTAGGGTGCCCTCTGACTCCATCAGCACAAAGGTACCGCTGTCAGTGTGGAGAAGAATCGCCAGGCACTTTTCTGCCTTCTTACTCAAACATAATTCCCCCAATTTGGCATTTTGACATCATATCTTCAGTCTCCCTCCTCAGTCACCCTTCCTACCTCAGTTTTCTTTCTCTCTACCCAGTCCAAACACAGCCATAATAACTTTATTTTATTTTCCTCCCTCGCTCCAATGCACAACATTCAACCCTTACCTCTCTATTCCCTCCTTTTAATGTCTTTTTTTGTCCTCTGCTTGCCTTTCTTCTCTCGTTTTTCTTACTTCCAAGGTCAGACAGGACAAACAATGCCACTGGTGTCTGTCTGTATGTGGCTCGGCTACCCACCGCCGCCGCCGCAGTTGCCTCGGCAACACACTAACCATTAATTTTCAATTAAAGCAGACAAAGAGATGACAGCTCAGGGTCCATGGAAGATGTCAAGAAGCAGTATTAATATACGACAAGTGAGCATAATTGTGTGTCCATTTTCCTCAGCTCTCATCTATGCTATCAGTGAAATGTGAAAGCGGTAGATAATTTGAGGGTGCTGAAGACGCCGGGCCGCTGTGTTTTCTTTAACCAAGACGCCTTTGATGTATCTCTCTGAGAAATATGGCATTCATCATTACCTTTATGGATATTTTGTCAGGGATGTTATTATTTTCATTATCACTCTATCACAAAGATACTATTTCAGTGGCGATTCAAATGCTGTCTCACACACACACACACACACACACACACACACACACACACACACACACACACACACACACACACACACCTGTAAGCCGAGCATGTTGTGAGGACACAGTACTAGGTAGGTTGTTATTTGATTTCCATTAACCGACCGTTACGATGAGACCTCCAACTCATGCAAATGTGCGAGCCACTCTCTTGTCCCTTTGTCTGGTCCTGCAGAACTAACAGTGCACACATTAATACACAAGCTCACACACAAACATGCGCTAATACAGTATGCACGCTCAGGCAAGGCCGATGCACGCAGCGGTCTTCCCACACTGAGTGGGGCCTTGGAATGCACAAAGAAGAACATGCACAACAATTAAATGTTCAGCCAAACAACACATGGGGGGATATTTTGGGAGTGATAAGGTGAAGGAGGAAAAGCAAAGGTGAGAAGACAAATCTGAACATTAAGAAAGAAGAAAACAGTGGATTTTTAAATTACCTTGACTTGTGGGATATAATCCCCAATATCATGGTTCCAAATAAGACAAACATGACTCTCATAGTAAATTTTTCTGACCATTTGACTTGGCACATCACTGCTTTACAGCTCTGTGTGGTGGTGCTAATGACAGGAGAAGTTGCTCAGACAAAGACAAGCTTGCCCTGGGAAAACAGAAGACCACAGACACTGTCAGAAAATGGGATGCATAAGCCACTTTTGAAACCAAAAAGAAGAAAAAAATACATTCCAGCACTTAATGCTAAGATGTGGTGACGAATTTCACTCCACAAGTTAAGTTGCTCACACCTACAGGGGTTGACTTCATTAGCAGCAGAGTCCCTCATGATAATTACAGTAGCTTTATTTATTGACAAAGATGAGAGGAAGATGGGGGAAGTATTCATGTGCTAGTAAGATGCATGACACTAACCAGTGTTCAAATGGAAGAAGTTTTAATGAAGGCTGTGGAGGAATGAAGGAAGACTTGGCTGCTGTGAACTGACATGATGGCGATTGAATGACACTTTTACAGTCACGGCCACAAGTTCATTCAAAATTCAAACGAGAGATCTTAGGGTTCTATCCACTTGTTACACAGCAGAGGCTGGGCCACTGGTCAATGGCCACTGCCATAAAATTAAAATGCTCTACTACCGGGATGCAAACCAGCACAGATGACAGGTGGCATCTCGTGGCTCAGCCCAGTTTGCAGTTTTCTGATAAGGCACTTTATGGAGGTTGTATCTAGCTAAACTTGCATACAACCATCATATCAGAGAAATGCTTCACCAACACAGGCATGCAGACGTTTACATACCAGGACCAGAGGCTGACGGTCCTCGCTCTGCTATATCCTCATTCACAAGTTGGTTATGCCTGGAATGCACTAAAATGTGCATTTATTTTTAAATGTGCCTTTTTCAAAGAGAACAGCTGTTTCATGGGTTTTTAAATTTAATTTACAGACTAAGAGCATGTACATTGTGCCATTCAGGAAAACCAAAGTGAAGTGAATAAGTACTTAAATCCTGCAGTTTGCCTTTCTAGGGACATTCCTATTATAAGATTTTCAGATATCAAAAGGATGTGATCATTATATGATGTCTTACAATACATTAGGTATTGTAAAGTGGCTGTATTGTATCGTAACTGCCAGCTCAGCTCTCTACCTCTATTACATACACAGAGAAGAAAAGTGGAGAGGTGATGAAATAAGAGAGGTTTACTCTCCAGGGGATGCTTCATAAATGCTGTTTTAGATTCTCAAACTGACAATCATGTGTTTAACCTCAACTGCAACCTGCGGTGATGCTCACTACACAGGGTCTACCTAGTGCTCGCACTGCAAACCTGGTGGTGAAAGAGATCTTACAATATTTGAACAAACCACTGCACTGGCATGCATCCATACCTGTGTGTGTGTGTGTGTGTGTGTGTGTGTGTGTGTGTGTGTGTGTGTGTGCGTGGATGCGCTAGGTCTAAGTAAGCTGGTGTGGACATCTAAGTTGTTAAGAGATAAGGAGCACACTGAAGTTTGCTGACCAATGAAGACAATGAAGAATATACTACAGAAAGAACTGAGGTCATCATGTTGGTCAGACTTCTAAAACTCCATCTTTTTTTACCCAAAATCCTCCTCTCTGTCTTTTACTGTCTTACCGCCACTCTTTCTATGTCCAACAACAAACCCCCTCCTTCATCCTCACTAACCCCCTCTTTTCTTTACTCCCCGAATGTCTCACCGTCCCTCCCTCCCTCTCTGCCCACTGCTGAGTGTGCCCTTTAAATCACACAGTCTCTAAACTGCCCCATAAAAGATGGCAGGTTCTCCCCCTCCACCCCTCCTCCTCCCCTCCGTCTCCACACATTACTGCTTTAATTAAGGTAATTACTTTCAGAGTAGTACTAATCGGATCCTCTTCTCTCCTGGCGCACATGCACACTGCTACACACACACACACACACAGACAGACACACAGACACACAGACACACACACACACACACACACACACACACACACACACACACACACACACACACACACACACACACACACACACAACACACACACACACACACACACACACACACACACACACACACACACACACACACACACACACACACACACACACACACACTTTACTCTCCTGGCATTGTATATACTCTTGCAGAGCTGGTGATGCCTGTGTAAACTGAACCCTGACCTCACTTTATAGTCTAAAGCTGCAGCGTAACTAACGACAAAAGTCCTGTCTCTGCACCTGTGATAAAAAGAAACACATCAATCAGGAAATGTCTCACTGTAGACGACAACCAAGTAGGAAGGCCAATCTGCAGGAGTCTTTCTTTAGTCCTATGAATTACTAAACACAAATGTGCTCCCTTCTCTGCTTTTTAAATTAAACATGTTACAGTTAAACTACTGCTTTAATTGACTTGTGTGTTTTAGGAGCTTTCTTTGCACGCCATTTTTCTTCTTCTTTTTCACAAATGAAACACCAATCTCTGTGCTGAAAGGCTGTGCATTCACACTTTTCTTAGCAGGTTGGCCCAACCAGCATCTGACCTATGAAGAGGTGGGATGACAAACCTGTTCTAGTTTTCACTTTATTAATGTAAACTGACAATGCAGTACTCTTTCTTACACATGTCAAGGACAAAATATTGATTAGAAAAGTTTATGTCCTGCACTATTTTGCACATGTACAAGTAAGAAAATCACCATCACCCCCATCTTTTTCGAAAAAAAAGAAAAAGAGAGACAGAAAGAAAAAAACTAAATTAATTTTACACTTGGTTAAGCTACATGTAAGTGTTTCTTGCCACAGTCAATAAGTGACAATGAAAGAAGTTGCAGGTGAATTTAATCATCAGTTTTTTATCCTGTGACATAATTAACTATTTTTTTCTGTTGGAGGTAATTACATCTTCTTTAGAGTTTATATGAAGAGGAGAGCAACATACATCTTAAACTCCACTGGCTGAGATGTGAAACTGCAACTGGGTAGCAGCAGATGAGAATGAAACAAATAGCTGACCTTAGAAGTGAGGCATCTTGTTACTCTCTGTCTGCTGGGTGTGGCACATGCAAAACAGTGGCACAAGGTGAGTTACAGTTTGGTTGCAGTTTCTGATAGCAATAATATAAATTGTGTGAGGAATCTATTTCCGTTGTAAGAAAAAAAAACATTTTTAATTCACTGCAAAACTTGCACACCAGACACATTTTTCGTGCAAATATTTCACACATTGTTTTTTTTTTTTTTTAACCTACTGATTTTCAATACAAGCTTTCACACCAGCAACCTTATTTCGCTGAGCATTGCGGCTTTTGTTTTATCAGACCAAGGTCGATTTTTCCAAAGTTTTGCTTATGACGAGTACACATCTGACCAATCAAAACACTTGTTGTTGACAAGTCACATACCGAAACATTTAACATTGATTGTCCCTGATTGTTCGTGTCCCAGTACCTGTTTCTTTACGACAAATGACATAAAAACTACAAAGACAACTATTAAAAAGACATCGTTTGGAGGAGAATAGCTGCAGGGTTTGAATATGAGGTCTCTAAATTTTTCGCGATTTCATGCTGTGTATTCCCATTTGGTGTGCAAAGCCTTAATTCAATTGTCACT
>NW_027437179.1:22220799-22230799 GCF_033239565.1 Halichoeres trimaculatus
AAGATTGATGTTGTGTTAGTCTGGTGACACTCCCCTCCCTGTTGCATTTCCCATGGAGCCTCATAGAGCCTAAATAAATACCCGCACAAACAAACCCACACACACCCTGGTGCCTGTCACTGAACAGTGTTTGTTTTACACAGTTGATTCATTGGGGCTCCACCAGTTTCACAGTGACCGCAGGCTGAGCTCACCTTCTTTTATCTCCCTCTCTCTTTCTCTGTCTCCCCTATCTTAGTCTCCCTGTCTCTCTTTGTCTTTCTGTCTCAATATCTTTATCTACATTAGGAATGCACCTGCAGCTATCTGTGGGTTTGTTAACTGTGCCACATTAGATACATGACTTACGAAGTTAAGACACTGTTTCTATTCAGCACTTTCATAATCCCTGATTGTGTTTGTTGTGTTTGCAAAAGCAGGGATACAGGTTTCATTCATTCGTTGCTAAACAAGATTAACTATGTTCTGTTCAACTTGCCAGCCTTTGTCTCAGCCACGTAGCATGCCCTGAATATCTCAAGCATGCAGGATAAATATTTACATTAGCCAGAACTGGATGTGAAATATGTTGTTATTGGTAGATGAGAAGGTATTTGTTGTATTTACAGTAAGTGTCTGGGTGTGAATGTTTGTCTTTGTCTTTGTGAGTGTGTGTGTGTGTGTGTGTGTGCGTGTTCGTGAGTGTGTATGTATGTGTGAGTATTTTAGTGCATTTCAGAGGAACTTCATGCAGTGTACATGCCTACAGATCTCAAACACAGATAACACCTGACGTGTGCTGTGCATGTGCGCATGTGTTTGCGTGTGTGTGTGTGTGTGTGCTTGAAAAGGACTTGTCTGTGTATGACTATGGCGTGTTCTAATCTTGATTTACGGTGCAGTGTGTTTTTTGCTGTGCTGTACCTATGTGAGTGAGTGTTTAGGGTTGAAAAGGACGCTTTCAGGTACCCTGCGGCCTGTACATATATGTGAAAACAAAGTCCTGGGCCCCTGGGATAAGCAGCTGCAAGGATGATTGAGTGACACATGGCTCCACCCTGATGCATATAGAGGCATATATAGGAAAGAGGAATGTATCTGGGGCTGTTTAAATGTCAACAAATACCATAAAGCATTTGTACAAGCTGCAGAAGCTGCAAGGGAAAGTGAAAAAACAAAGTTGGATGCAGTTCAAAGGTATTTGTGCAGCAAGTAGACAGTGCTTGTTTAAGTCTTCAGAGACAGAAACCTACAGATGGATGCATAGTTTTAAAAAAAATGTCAGTCAAACTGTAATCTTTATTTATTGACTCTGCACAAAAATGCAGAAACTATGGGTGTGGATCTGCATTTAAGTACTGGAAGTCCTCTGAGAAGTATCCCCAACTCAGTGTTGGGCTGATAGAGCCAAGGCATGTGCAGAAGTCATCCAGTTGAAAGCTACAGGACTGGTGTGACACCCCCTCTGCCAACCAGATCTATTAATCTAATAAAACAAGATCCCATAGGTAGGTGCAGTTCAACACAAGAACAGATTCTAATGTTAATTTAAAGTAGACACTCAGCTCTAAAAAGTTTAACAACTCTTTTGTTAGTATTTGTTTTTTCTCTGTTCTTCCTCTACTCCTCTCTAACTAAACTAAAAAAAGTATGCTTTAGGGGGCCTGCATTTGCCAACACAGCTGTCAATCTGGACATTTTTTTAACACCAAAATGCAAATTAACCAGACTACTGACAAATAAACTCTTAGTTATAAATAAGCATGTTAAAAACTGTTAAGACAAAAAGCACTTCTGAGAAAACCTTGGGTACTTTTCTAGTTTGACCTTGTCCCATCTGTTAACTGAGCAGGCAGGCTCTGAGACCCATATTGCTCCAGGTCACAAGTCTCGATTTCACTCGGGTCAGCTGTTGTGCTTATTTAATTCACTCTTTATTGCAAAGGCTGAAAACATCCCTTTAAATGTAATCCCAGTCAGATAGCAATGAATCAGATTTGATCAATGTTTTAAAGAGGCATCTTCATACAATTCTCAGTTCTGTTGTTGCAAGTCTAACTGCAAACAATGGTAATGCAAAAAAATATGTCATGGGTAGAAATGGCTTTTCATTGGCCACTGACTTCACGTGTTGTAATATTGCCACCGTGACACAAACTCCACCTTTGCTTTTCTGCTGTGCCAGCTTCTATCTCTAACTTATATTCTGATATTCTTGTCTTCTCAAACTTTGAGAAGCACTTCTATTCCACAGTTGCTCAGTCAGCAGGGACTTGGGAACCAGAAGTTAACTGAATAAGTCCACGTATGGGCCAAGCTCTGGAAATTGGGACATAGTGCCAGAGAGATTCCAGTTTAGCTCCTGGTTAATGTCAAGGTGTTGGCACTAAAACCATAAACTCTCTGGAATGTTTGTTTGCAGCAACTTCAACATATCTTCAGTGGTGAATGTCTGGTGAATGATTCTGTTTGTGTATGTGTATATTTCTGGCTTATGACTTCTTCTTTTACATGAGCAGCAGGGCTGGGTATTGACAAAAACCCCACCAACTGATAAGTTTTTGATTCTTTTGGTTGCGATACCATTCAATATCAATTCAATATCAATATGAACCCCCCCCCCCAAAATAAAAAAAAGAAAATTGCCATTTTCCTCACACTAGTGTTTTAGAAACTCTTTCTTTCAGCCTCTGTCTGAAATGCTTCTTTCTAGCTTCTGTCTCTTTAAAAGTCCCTGCTTCACAAACCCCCTTCCCTCCGATTGGCCAGCCCTCTGAAGCCTGTCCTAAGCAGAGCTGTGGACAGACCTTGGTGTTTGAGACCCGCCACTCCAACATGTTATGAACCAGTGAAAAGGTCTTTATGCTATGACCTAGGGCTGCACGATATGGCTGCACAATATCCAATATCTCGATATTTGTAGGCTATATCTCGATACACGATATATATCTCGATATTCTGATTTCTCCTCTAAATCACTGTACTAATGTTAAATCCAACCTTTTGATGCATAAAATGACAGCAGTATAAGGATTCAAGCAGACCTTTTAGTTCAATTTTTAAAATTTGAACGCAAAAAGGAGAAATTTCAATCAGATAAAGTTGAGCAAACCTTTTATTTTAAACCAAATTTTATGTAGTTAAATATTTTTAGTTGCAGTAAATTCATTCATTCATTTTCTGGCTGATTATTATATTATATTATATTATATTATATTATATTATATTATATTATATTATATTATATTATTATATTATATTATATTATATTATATTATATTATATTATATTATATTATATTATATTATATTACAGTTTGAAAATATCATGAACTAAAGTTGGAGATAATATGACTTTTATTTCCATAAATCAGCTACCTGGATAATGTTAGTCATGCTGAAAGGACTCTAGTGACTTCTGTCTTTGAGCCTGGGGTCTGGTTGAATTGTTCAGCTGTAAAATAACATTAAACTCGTCAGTCGTTATGTTTCGAGCAGTGCACAGCTGATAGCTCTGACGGCACTCAGACGGGGGGCAGAGTGCGCAGAAAAGCGAATAAAAATTAAAAACACGTCGCGTTCATTTCTCGTTGTGGAGAGTTGGGAGACCCAGGGATCATACAGGCAGCAAAGCAAACCTAAATCAGCAACTACACTCTAGAAAACAAGCCCCAGGATCCCACAACCCGCGACTGGTGAGACTTACAAGCGACTTTCTTCTCTCCTATCCTAATATCAAATCACGCATGCGCAGGAGAATTTTTCTGGGTGGGCGGGGGAGCGTTGTGCTCGCTGTGAGAGGAGCACCGGCTGAGCAGCAGAGTGAAACGAGCGAATCACCGAAGAGAATGACGTTCTGACGTCTGAAACATTTAGGTTGCTGTTGATACTCGATGATTGTGATATAGTCATTTTATATATTTTACGTGCAAAAATATGCGATACATCGAGTATGTTCGATATATCCCCCAGCCCTACTATGACCTCATAATTTCAGTAGGTCTTGTGAAGATCTTGTGATTTGTTAGGATAAAGAGGTCATAGTTTTCATCACAGAGGTTGCTTTTTCAACTCCTAGCCTTGACCATTTTCTGAATGTCTGCCCCAGCTCTCTACCCCCCACATTTCTTGTGTCTCTTCAGCTGTCTGGGGTAAGTTTATAAAAAATGTTGTGAGAGTCTGCAGCTGTAACTGTGCAAGAGACAAGGTAAAGTCATGAGAGAACCCATTTGAGAGCATGTAAAATCCAGTCAGAACAGCTCTCACCTGCCAGAAAGTTAACTACAAACTATCTTGCTGTGAGGCGAAAAAAACACCAACCAATGAACCTCTGTAGTGCATTGAATGTTAGAGAAAAGTTTTCAGGTCAGCATTTATGAATTAACGTAATGATGAGGTCCATTATCGCACAATGAAACTGGGCAACATCTGAATTATTGTTCCTTTAGAAATTTAGAAGAACTCTTTAAAGACAAAAATGCAGACAGTCATCGAGAGAAAAAAGTGGAGAAGACAAAAGCAGGATGGTCTAGCGTGCAGAGGAGAGAGAATCAATCAGTGTTCAAGGGCCTGTTGATTAGACATTCTATTGCCTTCTCCATCTTCGTTAGGCTTTAATTAATTCATAATACTGAAACAAATTACCTTTGCATGGATGAAAATTACACCTAAATGTGGCGTGGCAGTTTGGCATTTTGTGATTAAATTATCTCTGGAGATTGTGGGAGTTTGATAGAGCAGTATTGTCTTGATGGAGTCATGTAACATTATTAAGTTTGAAATAACAATCCTCTCATTTCCTTATGTGGGGCCATTAGTAATGCAGAGGAGAGGAGAGGAGAGGAGAGGAGAGGAGAGGAGAGGAGAGGAGAGGAGAGGAGAGGAGAGGAGAGGAGAGGAGAAGAGAGGAGAGGAGAAGAGAAGAAAAGGGAAGGGAAGAGTGGAGAAAAGGGGAGAAGACAGGAGCTTGACTTTACAGGAAACAAAAGAGATGTTTTGTCTATTGAGTTTTTTCTCAAAACCAAAAGTTGTGACATTTGAACTTGTTGCTTTTAGATAATAAGGAAAACCTTTCATTTTCTTTTTGAAGACTTTATGGTGTTTGTCTATTATTCTGCTGTCTGCATTTTTGTGTGACTCAATAGACTGTGGCGTAAGCTTTTCTTTCTCTTTCTTAAACCCCCTTGAAAACTTAAAAACTGACTTATCACTCAGAGAGGGCAGATAGTACCCCATCAAACTAAATGTGTGTCTTTATCAAACCCACCGTATTGGCTTTGTTCACCGGACCACCAGTGTGAGGAAATCAGACAATGAAATATAATAATAATAATAACAAAAAAAACATACAATAAGAATACTTCCCTCCACAATACAATAAAACAGCCTTGGAGCAGGAGAGAAAGCAGAAGAGCTCAGCTTTGAAGAATGATAACAGAGTTAAGGAATAGAATGCCCATGCAGGAGTCTTTTCTTCTCTTCTTATAGGTTATAGATTATGGTAAGCAGATAGCCGGCAGCTTTATCTTTGTCTGAGCTACTCTGTTGCTACTTCAGGTGAAAGCTTAAGTGAAGAAACGCGCAGCCCCTGTATGGTTTCATCTTGCCTTTTGTCCAGATGTGGGTGCTCAGCAAAACAGCTAAAGATAGTTATCATGTGTAGCTGTAGCACTAGCACCATTATTTCTGTGCTGTCAGAACCTAATGTCCACAGACATATGTGAAGTCCACATTCTTTATAAATAAAGTGTAGCTGTACACCAGGCCTGGGCAGGATGGTGCTAAAAAAAATTCTACTGACTTATGTACAAGGGTCAAATTTGGCATCATCACCAGGTCAAAGACTATTTCTCCATGATGAGAGTTACATGAAGGGTTTTATCAATAAAACTTTGGTATGTAGTTTAAAAATGTCTGTGACACATTCTTGATGCTGTATGTTTCTTCTTTTTTTGTAAGTAATTCGAACCATTAAAGAACATCTGAAACCCTCGATGCATGACATGTCCTTCTTCATAAATATATTATAATAAACTTGTAACAAAGGAAACAAAAAATTGTCATTAATTTAGAAAATATTGTCACTTCCCGTCACTCAGTGGAAACAGGATGTCCTGTGAGGGGATAGCTGAGACTGTTTCTAGCAGTGGCACATTTTAAAGATTGAAACTAGCTATAATAATTTCAATTAACTGTTCACAGCGTTGAGGAAATCTAAGAAACCAATGAGCTATCCTGTCTTTTCAAACACATGCTGGCCAAGTTATTAAAACAGGTAAACAGAGAATGAAGCAGTTTCATATCACAAATTTGTGTTTCTCTGATGCTGTTAGGCATTGTGGGTTTTTTTTCTGTTAGAAAGCTACAAACTGAGTTGCTGCCAACACAAGCTGTGCATGCTCCACTTGGATGAGTTGTAAAATGGTAAATAGATTAATGAGCTGGAATCAAACCACAGATCTTCCAAAGGAGGCAGAACCAACCCCCAACTACAACTTGGATGTTGACCGTCATATATCTTAACTCTCAATCTTTTTCAAAAGGGGAAGTTAAAATGACTTAGAAGAAGAAAGGCAGGAATATGCCTTTAAATATACTGTAAAAGGGGAATGCCTGGTCAAGTCTTAAAGTGATATTCCGGGATGGAACAAGTTGGGTCCTATCACAAGGTTTAGGGCAGAAATTACCCCTACAGCAGAGATTTTGTGCAGCAGAAGCCCAGGGCACACACATCAAACACCCCCTCCCTGCTCGTCAGCCGGTTTCCTCTGCACTCAGACGGGGCCAATTTTTACTTGACCAAAAACACAAATAAATGGACTCCCACCGAAAAAAATCTGTTTTCGGTCTGCATTCATGCTTTCTTTAGAGAATTTTCAGTGCGTTACTTTCACACAAAAACACCGCTAAATAAGGCTCTAGTTCTCATCGTGTCTCTTCGTCCTGGCAGACTACCTGCGTTTGTTTATATGCGGCACGCCGCGCACGCGGACCGATACACTAAGCAGCGAGCGCCTCGTGGCCAGATGTGGCTCTGCAGCGGAGGTAGCGCCGTTTTACGACAAGAGTAGCTGCTATGGCGTCATGCTATAATGTTACTGATGCAGCTGTCGGCATCCAGCTTACACATCGCCTACCATGAGGGGGCATGGTTGGCTGTGGAAACGCAAACACGGCCAGGCTGAGCCAACCTGTACCAAACCGTACTGACCTAAACCCGACTGCTTGGTGGAAATGGGGCTTAATAGTCACCCACACTTTTGGCAGCCTGGGTTCACATCCAGCAAGAGGCCCCTTCCCAGCACATCATTCCTCTGCTACCTCGTTTAGTTCCCTGTTCTGTCTTCTCCAAATGAAGGTGTTAAATCATAAGAAATTTAACTTCTAAAAAGAAGAGTGCAAGAAAGGGATTCTTCTGAACTTCTGATCTACATATGTAGAATATTTCATTTACTCCACAATAATTCAGGAATTCAAATATTAAAATACAGAGAGGTAAGCTAAAATCATGCCTCAAAAGGCTTTATCAGTTGCTAAAAATCAGTTTCATTTCCTGGCCTTAAGCTCTAAACTTCAGCAAACATCTCAACAGAGTAAATCTCACCACATCCCACAAACAAGGCAGTAAGCTGTTTGCTCACACACAGCATGTGTGTATGAATTTACTGTACATGTGTTTGCCAGCGTGTGTGTGTGTGTTTGTGCACAATATCCTGTTTGCGCTCTCACTAAAGGCGTCGTAGAGAAAAAAAAGAAAAACCTCCTCCGCAGGCAACAGGAGCCGCCGTGTCAATTATCCTGCCCTGAACCTGCGATCTCCCTCTCTCCTCCCTGCCTCCCATCATCCTCTGCTCCTCTAATAGGCCCGCTCTCAGGATGATGAGAGGACACGCTCTCCTCTGATGGCAGCGCAGCACAGCTCACAATGCTCTGTGTCAGGGCAAGATTAAGACGGGGCAGAGGGAAAAACATTCCCATCAGACGTGGAGTGTGTGTGTGTGTGTGTGTGTGTGTGTGTGTGTGTGTGTGTGTGTGTACTCCTGACAGGTATTAGACTATCAGGTATTGTTGCTTCCTCAAAGGGAACATGCCAAACACGGGGATGAGATACTAATAAACACAGACATGAAAACAAGCCTCTTTACTACAAAGTGAGTGCGGCGTGTACATGCGCGCACACACACACACAAACACACACATGCAGGCTCACACACAGGAAGGATAAGGGGAGGAAGCAAGGGGAGCATAGGAGAGAGAGAGAGAGGGAGAGAGACATAGAAAGAGACAGGGAGAAATAGGGAGAGAGATGTATAAACTGTCAACACTGTCACGGAAAATGGCCCTCAAATTAAGCCGAGCGTGTGGTTCTACAAGGGACTCTGGGAAATTGCCTTTTATCGCTTTCCAAACAATGGGCCGTCTGACAGCGTTTCGTATGATAACACACACACACATTCACGCACACACACATCCACACATGCATGCACACGCGTCTGACAGTGCTATGCCCGATAACTCCACCAGCCGCTATTTACATTATTCCTCCCTCTCTTGCACCCTCCCTCTGTCTTCTTCAGCGACTTTTACTGTCCTCGGCAGCCGCATACTTTCATGTGGTTAATATCATGCAAAATAACAGCTTCTTATTTTCCCTGCTGCCCCCACCCCCCACCCCTCCACCCCCCTTCCCCTTCGCATCCCATCTTTAATGGGGGCTAAGCGCTGTAAGCTGGCTGAGCGCGAGGGCCTCTTATACACACACTGCTGTGGTTATCTCTTCTCTCTGTTTATCATTGTTATTATTATTAATGCTCTGCTGTAACAGCCGAGCGCCAGAGAGGAGAAGAGGAGAGGAGACAAGGAGAGAGGGATGAAGGGGAAGAAGAAGAAGAAGACGCAGTGGAGGGTAGAAGCGCTCCTGTGATGTGATGCTTGTTAAATAAACTGCTATTTACCAGCGTGACAGAGAGATTATTTACAAACACATGCGCCATTATGCCGCCCCCCTTCTCCTCCTTCTCCCTCCTCATCCCTGTCGCCTTCTCTTTCTGCCGTGTTTTCAGAGTCATGCGTTTGATGCTCTGTGAGGGCCATGCTGGTCTGAGGATTACAGCCGGTCACAGTGTATTGAAATGCTCTTCTACAGTGCTGTATGAGGAAGACAGAGGCCTGCAACATGTTGTTATCAGAGGGGATTTGTAATGCACTGAAGTTGAGGATAATGAGGCAAGTGCTCTCTGTAAACTGTAATCTCACACATGCACTATTCCCATAAAAGCCTTTCTTAACACAGGCCTCTCGATTCCTCTGTGCAGCTCACTGGCCAACAGACTGCACATCGAGCCCAGAGAGGCCTTTTCCTTCATTTCAAAGGGCTTGTTTTTAAATGATATACACATAAACATGTTCCTTTAGTTGAAGTCATAACTGAAGCTTAAACACTTTTGAGAGGTTGATTGGTTGCATGAGCAGCCTGACAAAGAAAGACTGAGGTTATGTAAGAGTGTAAGTCATTGTGTGTGTACTGTTTGAAGATGGCATTATAGTTGTACAATATATTTGCTGTAAGTAATCATTCCCTGAATGAGCATTTAAAGGTTTTGTAGAGCCTCTAATGTTCAATACATGACAAGAGAAGCATTTGTCAGTGGAGGAAATTTCTACTTGAAATACTTCAGAGGTAGGAATCTAAGAGCTGGTTTAACCTTGAAATGTGAAAAATACTGTTTTTCTTTTTTAAATTCTATTAACTTTTAGGGCAGCTAGTGAAAGTGATTAATGTGACTTGGGTTTAACTTAATACAATAAAATCTAGTACATTCAAGGTGTTGACAGCATACTACAAAACTGGAGTTGGACTCGTACTCAAGCAGATTAACAAGCCTGTCTAGTGGACAGTGAGTACGTTAATATGCATGCAGCTGTCCAACTAAGGTCATACCTTGATCCTAAAGTCACAGTGGGGGACTCAGTCTTGTCTGCGTATACATGAAAGAAACTTGGACCAACTGAGTTATTTACAT
>NW_027437179.1:22235799-22343299 GCF_033239565.1 Halichoeres trimaculatus
TCTCAGTCTCGCTGGATTTCTGCAGAGTGCTGCATTTAAATGTACAACTGATATCTTTAGCGGTGTCAGTGTTAAGTGTAGGACGCAAGATTATGTCACAGGTTGATGGGTACGGGAAATCGAGTACTCGAATACTCGCCATTGACCCCACTATTTGGATAATATTTTGTTATTTATTTGCAAACCTGTGCAAGCGCTGCTTTTGGCGACATACTTTGAACATATGCGGTACAGCATTACACATGTTACCAAGATTTTTGTCAATGCCTAACTGACTATTCTAGGTAGCAAAATTATCAAAGGATACCAACTTATGGCTTCTCTGGCAACGGCTGAAGCACACTGAGACAGATTTCAGCAAAAACAACTGTTTTACCACAGCTACAGCGACTCTATGGGAACATGTCACTACACCAGAGCAAAAGCATAACAAATGCAGAAGCAGCTGCTACACCTGTGACATGTCAGTCAAAAGTGATACCTGGAAGAACTGTGACAAAAACGTGAAGTTAATGTGCGTTAAACTTAAATGCCACAGAAGAAGTAGTTTGATGCTTTACCATGTGAGCTCAAAGCACAAGGAGAAAATAGCGCGGTCTGGCATCATGCAAATTGCTAGCCCTGTTAGCACATGTCATTGTGACAACACCTGAGCGGAAAAGACCAGCTTGCTAAAAAACAAATTGGTAACTGGAGATATGCACCCATCAACTTTTGTGGAAGGTGAATGCTTACAGCAAATTTAGATTTAGGAGACACAACATTTTTCCATTAACAGTTGAGATAAGGGAAGCAATTGAAGTTTCAAATCAACGAGGCTCACTGCTGTCAGTAACAAGTTTGCTTTGCTCTTCACTTTTATGCGTTCGGGTCCTTCCAAGATGTGTGTGGTGAAATGTTGGAGTTCAGAAACTGCTTGTAGAGTTATTCATGGAGTTACATGGGCATTGCTGTGGTGCTTGTTCTGCAAAGCAGCTTTATTGCTTACTTTATTTATGAGTTTTTCTACTCTACACTTGAAAAACCCATCATCACTGAATCTGTTCAAGATCGCCAGACTTACCCTTACTCTGTGTTTGCTGTCTGATTGACTAGCTGATAACAGCTGTTATCGAATCTCATTTTTTTCCCTCTGAAAATAGTTTTTCTTGATCATCTGTCATTACTCCTTGCCAGGGTTATTGCTGTTCATGAGTGGTAGGTATGTGCAATCCCAGTTTGTTAGATGGTGTTTTCCAGGAGGTTCCCCTGAAATGACGTAATCTGCATCTGCGGTGCTTTCATGGTGCAATTAGGCAGCTGGCAGCTTATTTGCAGTTGTGCATGCGACTAACGCTGCAGCCAAACGGGCTGTTTCATTGTAGTACGTTAGGACTACTGGTCCCATTTGTTTAATGACTGAATGTGCATACAGTCCAAGGACTCCAAAATTGAGGTGGTCAGTTCTGCTAAGTCAGACAATGCTGTAACTCAAAAGTAGCTTTTTGCCACTTTTTGCTACTCATAGTGCACAAACTTCAGTGGCAAAAGATTGACAGAGGTAAATGCTCTTCTATAGTGCTTTCTAGTCTTTCAGATCACTTAAAGTGCTTTGATACTGCGAGCCCCATTCACCACTCCACAGCACATCCTCACACTGATGGCAGAGACTGCACCAATAGTATAAGCTCATCTCATTTAAACACATTCACACACCCCTGACCAGCAGCAGTAGCTATTTGGTGTTCGATGTCTCACTCAGAGATACTTTTGCAAGTGACTTCAGCAGCTGCTATCAAACCTCTGACCTTCCAATTGAGCGACCATGACTTTTCCGGTGAGCCACAACCACCCAGGTGTAAATCAGTTCTTTCGTGTGACCCAGGTATCAAACCTGACCTCCCTTTGCAGATTTATTCCTCTTCAGCTGTTCACACATGAAAAACACTCCTAGACACTCCTGATTTTTTTTGCAAAGACACCAACTTTTTAACTCTGCCTTTCCCTTCCAGCCCTGTGGTAAATTTTCATAGAGAATGAGCCAAGCTATATTCATGGAAGTTTGGGACTTGTGTGAACAAGCAAACAGTGCGAGGGCAAATCTCTAGAAATGATCAGTGGCACGTTAATAAAAGAAACCAGTGGATTGTTGTAAAACTTACAGTAATACAGAGCAAGAAGAACAAAATCTGTGCACACGTACACACAGTTTCAAGTCCACACATCTGAGTTTTGACCAATGTTTTACAAAGGATGACTAAAACCACAGCAGCAGTAATACACTTGTTTGTATTACTACCAAACAGACTGTGGTTTACAACAATTGAGGACAAGGTGCCACAGGAGACAAAACAGACACTGAACTTGTCCTTGCACTTGTGTTCTGCAGCTGTTTTACTCACATGGAAACACTGAGGACAAACAGGCTTTCTCTCAGCTTTTGCAAAAAATCTACAGTCTGGCTCTTGCAAAGTTAGTTTGATATCAGCTCCTTTAAATAACAGCTCTAACTTACAAAACGGTTAATTAAAAATAGTGCCACTCAGAAAAACAAACTCACATTCTGGCTGCACCATTCTTTAAGAATATCTTAGTGATCCTTAAGGCACCAAACAGAAAGAAGAGTCAAAGCTGGCTATATTTAGCCGCTGTATAATGCTGCAATGGTTTTACATTATGTATATACTTATGAATTTGATATTTTAGAGGAAAAAAATAAATTAAAAAAAAAACTCCCAAAGTCACAAACAACTTTCAGTGGGTTCAATGAGAACATCCCATTTTTGAGTTTCTAAATGCAGCACTGCAAAATTGTTCCATCTCTTTCATCGCAAGGTCAAGTACTCCGAGTACAAACAATGGCTCCAGCCTCACAGCAAACTCATGAAGTAGCGCCACGCATAGATTCTCTCTCTTTGTACTTCGTCATGCCAGAGTGTGGGCGCGTGTGCGACAGACTGTGCTCTTTGTGTCTGCATCTTTGTGTCTCTTGAAATCCTTTTAAGACATTGATTTCTCCTTACCACAGACACAAGGCTCCAAAAGGGGACAGAGATGGAGTGATGAATGGCTGCTGTCCTCAAGCAGAATGCTTGTTTTCTCGTCTCTCTTTGATGAGGTCACCGACAAGACACCGGTTCACAGGTCATGGACCTGTATAGACTGACATGAAATAAAAAAAAAAAAACACACACACTCACTTTACTCTTGTCAGAAGGTCTACAGCCGCAGCCACCTTCAGATATTGGCTGTTAAGCATGTCAACCTGTATCTAGGGTCTAATTTACTCACACACATGGACTGACAGATGTCTATACTTCTATACACAGATACAGGTAAACACCCAGACTGGCTGGAGCCGAGCCCAGACTGCTGTCAGACTGCCTATAATGTTGTATACTGTATATCCTAGAAATCCCCACTTATGAATGTATGTGTATGTGCTTTTTGTGTAAGGTCAGAGGTCAGGAAGAGAGGGGAAGGGGAATTCTCATGGAGCACAAAACCAAATTCCAGCTAAACAAAGCTTTATCTGTGTTTTCTCCAAAAAGAAGTCTTTGGGAAACACTGAAAGGTGAAAACACTGGCCTCTGTCTGGATGACTGCATGTCGGATACATGTTCTCCTCTCACGTTCTCTTTTTCTTGGCTTGCTGCTGTTCCAAAAACAAAACTCTTTCCTCTTCTCTTTCGCCGGAGAAAAGAATTTAATTTCTATCCTCTGTGTGTGTGTCAACCTTTTCCCTCAGCCTTGGTTCTCTATGTGTGCCTCAATAAGTTTAAGAGTGATACGCTAACATACGTGCCTGAATTCCCTCAAAATTCTGCCTGTGTGTCTCTGCATGTGTGTACGCAGAGTTTTTGTGTAAAGTAAAGTGTTTGGGTGTTTGTTTGTGTGTGTGTGTGTGTGTGTGTGTGTGTGTGTGTGTGTGTGTGTGTGTGTGTGTGTGTGTGTGTGTGTGTGTGTGTGTGTGTGTGTGTGTGTGGCCCTGCTGTGGAACGCAGAGGTCAAGAGGAGCTGACCTCCCCTGAGGCCTGAATCTGGTGAAGCGGGGGAGGAGAGAGGTGAGACACACACAAACACCCAAGCATTAGAAGGTTATTTTTAAAAAACAAGGTTCTTTTTTTTTCTTCTGTAGATTTTGTTTATCAGGATAATTAGTGTTAATATGGACCCTTACTGTGCCTGTACACTAATTACACTGATAAGAGCAGCAGATGGACAGGTGCCCCCTTGTGTAATCATATTACTGGTTGGGGGGTTAACATCGTGAAATAAACATGCGTTCTATGAGTAGGGTAAATCTTCTTTGTTTCTACCATCAAATCAGTCAAGTTAGGAAAATTGAATATCAAAATGAATTGCAAAACTGCTTTGACCATAATCATGAACTTGGTTTTAAAGTCAAGTGTAAAAAATGGTCACATTCCAGATCACAGCGATGAAATAAAAAAATGACACCTTTCAAGTTCAGACCAAGGTCCAGACTGCTAAAATTCAACAAAAACAACCCTCCAACAGAGAGTCATGTAGCCCAGGCACGTTATGCGGGAACAAAGACTCACACACATTCACACCTGCTCTCCCCTTTTTCTCTGTTATTGAACTGCTTTTATTCTCTTGGCCTTACATTTTTCTCCCCCTCCCCCTGCTCCCCTACACTCTTGTCTTTCAGACTAAACAAATGCAGCTTGGCTGAGAAACAAGCTCTCTATCCAGATGCTGTGTCTCTTTCTCGCTCACTCATCTTTCACTACATGTCCTGCGCACCCTCTGACTCAGCGCCCCCTTTCCCCTCCTTCTCACTGACCTTTGACCTCGCCACCCTCCCATTGCCGTCTCTGTCTAAAGAGTGCCGCAGCACCTCTCCCCTTTCCTATTCAACAACACTCATTCATCCCCCTCCCCTACAGAAAAGTTGAGAGTAGCTCTTCTTTTCTCCTCAAAACACTCTTGTCTTCTAGGGGCTGGCCATTGCTTAACCACAGCACAATTTTGATAACTCTGTTGTCCTTACTTTCACAAAACCTCTGGGGAAGAAGCAGGACAATGGATGAGGGAGCAACCTGGGCTAAGAGGGAACCAATCATGCTGGTAGCACCTCTTAAATCCCTCTACCTCTTACCACTTCAACAAAATACCTCACTTGAGATTGCAATGAGGCTATTGCAGGATTCAGAGATGACTGGTGCCCATGCCAGTGTTGATACTGGTGTTGGTGTTTTGTTTGTAGTATCTGCTCCTTATATTGATGGCACCAACATGGGCCTCTGATACCAAAAGTGTAATGGTCTGGGTCTCTGATCTGCCAACTTCAGTACTAGTCTCTGATTCTGCAACTAAGGCCCCGTTTACACGGCAAGGTTTCATCCCAAAATGCTTCAACACAGTGAAAACAATCTGCATTTACACAGAAACGTAGAGGGACTGAAAACGCTGTAGTAAGTACGCCAGGCCTGTAGTTGACGCCATAACTGTCTTGTCCAGAAGCCTCTTTTTAAGATCTCCACCGAATTTAAGTTTAGCTGATCATCTGGTGTTTTGGGGAATACTAAGTGCAGAAGTGGAGCAACAGATGCACATTTTGTTGAAAGATAGTCAGCAGATTGAGCAGCATAAGCACAACATGGTAGTCTGCGACGATCGTAACAACGGTACTGTTGTCCTGTTGTATGCACTCGCACGAAGCGGAGTGTGACATCAGCGTTTCCACTGAAAACGCAGGCTTACTGATTACACAGCAACAATGTCAGCAGTGCTTCAGAAAAAGTGGAGGCCATTTTCAAAAGTTTGCATTTTAGGTCGGCCAAAACGCTGTTTCCGTGTAAATGCAAGGCCAAAACGCTACAAAACTTTTACATTTCACCCTAAAACTGTTGTCGTGTAAACAGCCCCTTAAACTGGTCTAGGTATCAACCTCCAACAAGATACTTAATTAAATGACCTCTAAACTGTCTTAAAAGAAGCTGGTAGTTCAACAGTCAACAGATCGATTGAGTGGAGCAGTCACAACCAGCTGATAGAGGTTAAGGTAACATCTTTTTGTCACAGAAAAAGACTTATCTTATCGTGACCTGCGCCCATACTGACAGATCATACCACATGCTTTTTCCGTGAATAAATCCACGCATTTACACCGTAGTGCACACACACACAGGATTGGTGATGACAAGGCCCACCATGAGGGTAGATGTGAGAGATCTAACGTTCCCCTCTGACTGTGGCTTTTTAAACAGGAGTGGGCCCACCACAGGACATGGAGAGAGGCAGAGACACACATGAAGACAGACTAAGAGAGAGGGAGAGAGAAGGTTTTAAGCCCTGTGGTTATATTTCCCTGGAGCCTACCCCAGCTTTACAACTCCATTAACTGCTCTAGTGCAGATTTTAGCCCACTTCGGCCCAGATTTGTTCTGAAATAAATCAGAAATGGAGGAAAGGGAAGTCCAAAATGTTAGTCCCTGAGCACCTTTGGTATAATTTCTTCCACTGACCGAGGGAAAAGAGCCAACTATTAGCACGACAACATTTCCCGCTACCTACAGCACAAGCTGGGCCACCCCAAGACACAAGACCGCCAGGCTGACCTTCTCATTTAAGACCTCAACTTCTTCCTCTTTACCCACTGTTTGAAGTCAGCACCAGCAGCATGTGTGCATGGTTCCTCTGCACAAGTGTGTATGTGTGTGTATCTGTCTGTCTGAAGTGTGTGTAGGGGTCTCTAGTGATTCCCTGAACCCGGTCTCATTTCAGCGCTTTTCTAAACATCACCTCTCAAAGCTCATTCCCGAATAAAAGACAACATGGAAAGAAAAACAGGACAGCAGCAGAAAAAGGAGGAAATGTTATTTAAAAGGTACCAGACCGCAGCATTTTCCACTGATATTATATACTCCCTGCCCCAATCCAAAATATATACGGGCCACAGGCCAAGAATGTAAAAATAAAACACATAGACTCAACATCTGGAGCAAACTGAACAAAACCCTCATTTAATCTGCCCTGAATACTGCATTCTACCATTCTGGACCTCTGGCCTGTCTCACTCACTGACACACACACACACACACACACACACACACACACACACACACACACACACACACACACACACACACACACACACACACACACACACACACACACACACACACACACACACTTTCACTCCATTCATATATGCACACACGTTCACACTCTTTGTCACCCCTCTTGTCCACATGGCTGTAAACTGCTACTATGTGCAGATTTTACACACAGGAACACCAGCCACCCACAGTCGGTCTATAACAGCTGATCAGCTTTCAAATAAGTTATAAATAATCTTATGAGTGAAAAAGAGCATGCCAAAGGTGTTTCTTTTGCTTTTTTTTGTAAAAACTTTAGCATAAAAACTTAAATGACACAGGAATAATTGAATAGAGATGCTCCTTAAGTGTAATCATTGGATGTGGTGAAACAACAATGACAGAAATTAGCTGATCAGAGCAGACCCCATGCCGTCAAAAAAAATAATAATAATACAAAAAATACAAAAAATACAAAAAAATATTTAAAGGGAGGGGGGAAACCTTTAAAGAACAAGAAAATATTGTCTGAGAAGAAAAATATGAAATATGTGTAAATGCATGATAATATTGAAAGCAGAAATCAAATGCTAAAAGTAGCAGGGGTATAGAAAAACCTTGGGTGCTCAAGACCTTAAGTGCTCACCTGTTCAGAAATTTGCTGAAAAATATGCACATTTGTTTGGAAACTAGGGCTGTGTAAAATTTTGGTGAAAAGGTGAAAAGTTTGAGGACACATTTTTATTTATTTGCCCTTATGCCTTTTTGTTGTTTTTAAACTGATCACATAACAATTAAAATTTTATTATTTTGCCCATACTGTTGATTCTTTAAGTGACAAAACATTCATGCCATTCATTTTCTTTTTTTTCTGATTCATCAATTAATCATAAATGTAAACTTTAGAGTAATCGATTACGAAAATCATTGTTTATTGCAGCCCTAAATTAAAGTAATTTAAATTTACAGTTATCAGGGCCAATGTGACATATTGGACCAGATTATATCATGTTGTTTTTTGTTTGGTGTCCTATCAGGCCATATCATGTCATATAGTGTCATTTCAAGTTGTGTCTTTTTGTGTAGTATCCTGTTGTTTCGCCATGTTTTGTATTAATTGTATAGTGTCGTATCCTGTTGTGTGGTATTGTATTCTGCTGTGCTGTGTCATTCTCCTACTATTTTTCATGCAATCATATGGCAACACATTGTTTCACTTTGTATCAAAATCTGTTTTTTTTTTTCTAAAAGGTTCAATAATGGTATGTTTTTCCCTTTTTTCTACTGAATTTGGGTATTAAGTCATTCTGATTCAGAAATGTGTATTAATGTCTGCATGTGTGTGGGTCAGCATCCTTTCAGGAGTTCATACTCCCTGTCTGGCAGCCTCAAAGAGCAGGCTAAGAGCTGAGTAAGTTGTGGGTTTGAGTCCTACCCAGACTCAGGTGGAGGGCGCCAGGCACAGCAAACCACTGAACACTGCACATCTGCCAAGCCAAAGCACCACTCTCATAAAATGTATTAACCTTCTCAGCTCCACGGGCGTTTCAAAGCGTCCATCCTTAAAAATGCATCCTGTGCAGCCAAGCTTTAGTAAAGCACACAGGATCTCATTTTGTATTCCAGTAAAGCAGGGGAAGTTTCCAAAGATACCAGATAAGTCAAACACTGTCAGGGGGTATAACATGATGCAACAGGAAGCTATAACTTTTACATACAACTGGGAAAAACTAGGATTTTGGGTTTGATTTTCTCACTAAATAAGTTTGCTTCAAAGTCAATGAATACATGGGGAAGTGTTTGGCAGTGCGATAAAATGAATTTTCCGATCTCAGTGAAAAAAGGTTTAAGAGTGTCAGAAATGTTTTATAAAATAAAACTTGAGTGTTTAAACGAGGTCTGTGAACCTTCTAGCTTTTCACATGTTTTCCATTCTCAAAGAAATACAACAAGAGAATAAGATTGATCATGAAGGTATCTGTGATGTGATGTAACGTCTCCAGTTTCATGACAGACCAACAGAAATTCTTATTATGGATTTAGTTTGTAATGAGACACCAGAGACCTTAACTGAAAAAACTACTTGAAAAAGTAGTTTTAAACTTTTGATGACATTCTATATTCTATGACAAATTTATTCAAGTGAACAGGACTCATCAAGAAAGATCGGTTAACACACATGCAAGTGACAGGGCTGAGGTGGGGTGTGTCGTTAAACCCCGGAAGTGTTGGTGTGGGGGGTAAAAAGAAGTGAAGACTGAAGTTGTTTTTGAGTCCCTGTTAAGTCATCAAATTTGTTTTGATCTCATTAAGACTTGGAAATGTGGAAATTTGGCAAGGAGCATTGAATCATGAGTCAACCAATGTCTCATTAAGTTATTTCCAAAAGGAACGGGAAAATTGCAAGACATCTATCAGGTTAAGCTGTAACTGATTCACACACACACACACGCACGCGCACGCACACACACACACACACACACACACACACACACACACACACACACACACACACACACACACACACACACACACACACACACACACACACACACACACACACATCCAGGTACACAGAAGAAGAAAAAAGGAGGTGATGGTGAACTGGCAGATAGAGCTGTCAGGCATGGTCAGGTTTACAAGCGCCAAGAAGTGTGCGCATGTGTTTCATGTTTATGTGTGTGGTGGGTATTTTGTGTGTATGCCTTTTGTGAGTGTGTTTGTGTGTGCATTTTGTGTCTGTGAGTATCTGATAACCTATAACCTGCAAACCCAATCCAGTTCCGCAGTGACAGCAGAACACAGAGGCACATCAAAACCAAACCTTACTGACATATGCGCCACCTCCCACAAGACAGACACAGACACAGACACACACACACACACACACACACACACACACACACACACACACACACACACACACACACACACAAAGAGAGAGAGAGAGAGGAGGATTAGACATATCAATAATCTTAACTACTGTAGCCTTAAAGAATGAATGCTGACAACCTGCATCTGTGTAAAACACTGTCAAAGACTATTCACTAAACTTGAATAGAGACATTTACAAGCTCTGTATAAAGCTCCATGTGCAGTTCTAGGTCATTAGTGGGCAGAGCACCTTCTCTGAGTGAGGACAGCAGGTACAGAGTTCTATGTTCCTGATTAAAAACACCCTTTGTGTTATTAGTGTGTATCTGTACCAACTTAGCCACAAAATGATAGTCTAACATACTTTGTGAGTTGAGGTCTGCAGACCTGAGTTGTTGTTTGAATCTAGCACATTTGATTGATTATAATGGATAACTTAAAAAAAACCTACAGTTCTGGCTGAAAAAATGGAGATAATGGTATTTTTGTGTTTACAGTTTTTATGCATTGATATTTTTGGTTTTCAAGGTTGGCCTAAGCAATTTTAATCTAGGTCTATACAGGTGTTGAATTATTTTAACTCTATATTGACTCTTTTTGTAGCTTTTTTTGTGTTGTGTTTATGCTAAACATCTCGATATAAAATCTGTGCGACCCATTGGTCTAGCAGGGGGATGCAATGAATATTTTCCATTTCTTGCAAATGGAAAATTAGATCAGGACTAATGAAGTAATCTGATTGGGTGAGAGAAATTCAATGAGTGTTAATAAAGAGTAAAAAAAACCCTGGGAATTATAGCCATAAGTATCACTTCAGTTATTTTACATACTGTTGATTAAAGAAAAATAATCAATCATAATGAGCACAATCTTTTTTTTAATTGATCACTTATCACTACCTCAGATAACAGTTGAGCAAAAACCAACCAACTTCTGTTTTTTGTGTGATGAAATAAAAGAATATTAATGTTCATAATAAAATATGGCTGGTCTATTGCAGTGTGTTTATGTACACTAAGTGAATAATGTGTTTGGGGATACAGTTTGTATTTGGCAACAGTCCAGTCAAGTTGTGGAACTGGGTATGATGGCAGAGCAAACCAAATGGTTGATGTGGATTATTAGCAAACATCAAATAACAGCAGTGCTGATATTCAATACAACAGTGCTCGCCCTTATATTGCCTGAAGTAATGATGTCCCCAAAGTGTCCCTTTGCATCTCCTAGATGTGGTCAGTATTGCGTTCTTAGTGTTCAAGTCTGGGTTGAGTGGGTCCATGAAGTGTGAGTCCATAAAGAAGAAGTAGTGTTGACGCCAAGCTCTGTCTGTTAGCTGAGCCAGAGTACAAGTCTACACTGTGTAAATTTATAAGGGGGACTGCTATCTCCCTCCAAGCTACCTTAAATGACTATAAAAGCCCTTTAGGATGTGTAGAAAACAAGTTTTGCTCTGATATCATCAGATTCTTGTTGATCCATCTAAGCCTATTGTGCCTCTCTTGATGGGAGATGCACCTATCAGTGCTGCAGCAATGGGATCACTGCAGGCCTGCACTACACTAAAAAATACACACAACCCACCTGCTCTCAATCAGAGTATTAGTCCAAGTAGTTTTTGTTTTCCACCTGTATTGGATTCATTCTGGATAGATGTCTGTTAGCAGATCCGTTAGTTCCTATCGTCTCTTTAACCTTTCAGCACAGGTTGCACTGCTCTTCCTTTCTCTTGTACAATCTTTGAAGGCAAAACGCCCAGTACCTTGGAACTTCATCAGGCCTCTTGGCAGGATTTTTGAGTTAAACTGGATGGCAGTCACTTTCGGGATAAAGTGGCACCTGATAGCTCTTGAATTTAAAGATGATATTTGGGTCTTGTAGAAGACAGACACAATAAAACAGTCAAACTCGTCTCCTACTTTTTATCTTCAGAGCCATGTCAACCTACAAGTGTTGAAAATCAGGCCTCATATATGAGTCCTTGGCTCAAGTGCAACAACTCTTGTTAAGCTTAGAGTACATTCGAGAGACTATGGAATTAAACAAAAAAATTAACATTAATAAAGGGTTTACATCTTGAAAAAAAATTTTTTAAAGCTGATCTGAGATATTTTGTTGCTTTATGTGCTTGTTAAACTTTATTTTGTGGTGACATCCAGGTGTTTAATTGGCATTACTGACATTTTAAACCCCGTATGGGAGTGATGAGAGTCACAGAGTTCAATCAATCAATCAAAGCAGAGTTATCCATTACACATTGTACAAAGTAAAACACAGTGCACATATTAAATCATAAAGACTTTGTTATAAGTGGGACTCTCCTGCTGGGGGTTTCTTGATATTAATTGATGTGCTTAGTGCTGAGTGTGTAATCTCAATAACTTTAACATAAAACAATGATGTGGATCCAAAGGCTGTAAAAGTGTATCAGTTACATTGTGGCTAATGAAAGCAGAGAACCTTATCGCGACAAAGGTAAAAAAAAAAAAAAAAAACATAAAATATGATGTTGACAATATGAGTTATTTACAAGAAATATCACGTGGGTCATGGTTAATATAACTAACTCTTTACCTACATTTCCTGTATTTTCCAAAGACCTGTTGTTTTTATGTTCCATATTAAGCTGCTTTTTGCCATTTTCTCTTGCTTTAGAAATTAATCTTAGAAATCAATCTTCACTATCTCTCTTCCTGCATCTCTCTAACCCCCCTTTCTCTCCTGTCCACCCCTCCTCCTCCGGCTTCAGTTAATTCATGAACAGCATCATGATTGAATATTAATAATTCACATCAGCTCTCCCTGATGACTCATTACAACCCTTCAAATGGAGAGGGAGGGAGAGCCAGAGACAAGATTACGCAGATGCAAATATGAACACGCACACCAACACACACCAACACACACACACACACACACACACACACACACACACACACACACACACACACACACAAGGAAATAAAAAGGTATTCTGACAAAACTTTCCCCTCTTTTTTGGCTTGCCTCCATTTAAAATTCTGATGTTACACCCGAGACGGACAAACAGTTACATAAACATGCATTCACTCATAATAATTCTTCATTTGAAGAAGGAAAGGCATCTCTGTTGGTGTGAGGGCCATGGCACAGTGAAATTGAGAGAAATGCAAATCTGACTGGAGCCGCAATATTATTAAAGGCCTTTGAATGAATCGTTTTAGACAATTTAACAAAAGGTGGAAGGGGGCGAGTAAAATTTAACCTTCCCCTTCGGAGTGAAAACAAAAATTAAAAATCGACTTCATTGTATCCGCCTGTCTGTGGGAGTGTGTGAAGGCTTGTAATGTATGAGGATGACATCTTGAGAGAGTCAAGGTAAACTCAGACTGAGTATTGGTCACTGAATAACAAGTATGTTATTAAGCCAATTATTAAATATGCAAGGAGAGTATTCACATTAAATCAAGAGACCTCGGAGACCTTGCAAAGTTGTCATGACAATGACAGACTGAAGAGGACTCAATAGAAAAATGTAGGTCTGGTTTTGGTAATGATTTTTTTTCCCAAAGAATTTCATGCTCTCCTTGAGTGCTAGGCAAAAAAAAAGAAATTCTGCTGTATGTGTGTGTGTGTGTGTGTGTGTGTGTGTTTGTAGGGGGCTGTCTTTTTATGTGAAACACCAACATGTATAAACTAATGACAACAATCAAGTCAATCAAGAGCCTCTTTTAATTCCCTGAATTTTTCCCCTCCTAAATAAAAAGCCACACAGGAGTGGCCATGTTCATCCTGCACATACACACTCACAACTACACACACAAGTTGCACAACCATTTAGCCCCATTAGCAGGAAGCAGAGTTGAACACCTTGCAGACTGTGAGGTGTGTGTCGATCGATGGAGGTCAAACCCAGGGTTCAAATATAAACAGCTGGATAAGTCACAATCAATAGCTCCTATCCCCTGGCAAGTGGTCAATACTTCCACACCCCAACCCAGTCAAAGGAGAGATACATACACACATGCGCACACACGCGCACACACGAACACACGTGCACACACACACGGAGCTGGCTCCAGTTTCTATTTGCCTGTTTTGTGATAAGGATGTTAATGAATATGTTCTCACAAACACACACACACACACACACACACACGCGCACTGCCCTTAGTTGATAACCTGTTAGCAGAGCTCTAGTAACTCAATAGACAGCCTCATGGATCAAAAAAAAAAAATACACAACAGATCTTATTGATCTTCTGCCGTGCTGAAATACCTCACGCTTTAACAAACTTCCGTTCTTTGCCGCAAATACATGAGTACCCTTATGTATGATTTAAGCTAGTCTGTAGATTTACTAAATCAAGGCAAACCTCACAGGATGTGAAACAAAAAGTACATACTTTGTCATTAAATTTGTATTTATATGCGTCCTTGTCATTTTTATTGCACTTTTTTTCTCTTTTTTTTTTAACATACCTTTACAGTGGCAGGGAAAAGTGGAAAGGAATATTTTCCCCCATGTGGGTGTGTGTGTGTTTGTCTCAGTGCTAAGCTGTGGAGGAGATGGACTCCATATGCAGAGTGTTTTCACAGCCCTGAAGGAAATCATGACCATAGCAGAAAACCCACCAGCTATTTCACGAAGGTCTCATTTGTCTGTGTCTTTTTGTGTGTGCATCTTGTGTGAGGGCCAAGTGTAGGTGTGTATGTGAGGGTGGACATTATTTCCACAAGCCTGCGTGTGTTCTATGTGTGGTTTTTGTTTCTATATGGCACGCTTGGGGTGTTACGCCCACCTTTTTTTGACCAGCACAATAATAAAAATATACTTTTTCTTCCACCATTTGTGTGCCAGTCAAAGGATTTTGATGTGTGAAAGTATGGGTGGGTGTGTACTGAAATACTTTTTGGGAGATTTAGGGAGTGTGTATTTGGTGCGACTGCTTCAAAAATAAAGGCTCACCACTTTGATGTAAGGCTGTAATGGGTGTGCTACAGATAAAGCAAAGCAATATCAATCAGATTTAAAAACATGAATAAAAAGCAGAAAGTAAGGGCTGCTCTTTTTGTTTCTCTTTAATTCTGACCATTAGTTAATGTGTTAGCAGGAGATGGCCACACGTGGCACGGGCCCCCAGAAGGGTCCTGCCACCTTAGTAGTTGAACTAAATATCAGTGGAGAAAAAAATGGTAAGGCGAAGTAAAGACAAGTGTTTGCGCATACATACATACATACATACATTCCCCCCCCCCCCCCCCCCCCCCCAACTCGCCTCTGGGGCCAAGCCCCCAGGGTCCATCAAGCTCTGACACACCCCTATTGGTCACAGAATCAAAGTCAAAGCCGGACTTCTCACCTTCCTCTTGTTCTTCCTCCAACTTTCCCCAGCTATCGAAGGCCACCATCGTGAGAGAGCATCTTCATCTGGTTCTCATGGCTTCCACACAATCCTACCGCCATTCCCACCTAGAAACCAGAGCAGAGATTGGTTGATTGTTACTAATGCAGGCTCCAGCTAAGGGCTTTATCAAGACAATAAAAGTTGTGAGCTGAGAGCTATCAGTGATGGCAGCCCGGCTAATACAGCTCAGCCTGAGCCACGCTAATCATTTACAGCAGCAGTGTAAGCAGGGCGCATGGCTTCATGAGCCCACGAGCATCATAAGCCTTATTAGGAAGTGCTTCCCAGTTTGTCGCCTGTCTGACTGTTTGCTTGTCTGTCTATCTATAACTATGAGACTTTGGGGAAGGAATTTTAAGATCCATAGATGGGAAATTGTGAAAAGCAGCCAAGAATAGATAGGCCAAAAGTCATCAAAACAGGAAATAGATAGCTCTGTTGAGGTGGGATAGGTTTGAAAACTGTGCAGATGTGGCGAACAGGTGTATGACATGAACTTGTCGAAGTGCCAGAGGGAGAAAAAACAAGCATCAGTGATTACCTAAAGAGCCTCAGACCCAGGAGACAGCTGGTCTTTATGATAGAATCAATAACCATTCATGGTCGGCTGCTCTGAAACCAGCAGTTTTTTCCTCTAACGCACACGGATCTATACAGGTGATTATCAGAGTTAACCCTTCACTCTCTGACTCTGATCTCTCAGTCTCCAGACAGCGGGACGTTTAGCTCGATATCCTCAGATAAGGAGATGCTGAAGATTAAAACACATATGAACAGACAAAGTATCGACAAGAGGATGCTGTTGTGATACTCATGAAGAGTAGAATGACAGAATCAAATTAATAATACTTTTCCTGTTGATAACAAACCCCTGTTTCCGAAAGTTAACATCCAGCATATTACCGCTGTCAGCACAGTCTCTAATGAGTAAATTATGAGTAATTTTTCACCATTGTTGTTATTTCCATGAAACATTTATGTGTGGGATTGTTTGTTTTGTATGATGATACCCATCTTGCCCTGGGTTGACTCAATGTCTAAGGTCGACCCCTCTCTCTCATTAGCTCTGACCCTCTGCAACCTCATCTCATCTCCAGTGACACATAGGTCAAACCAAACACACTAATTACTGAGCATTGGAGGTGGAGAGCATCAATGTTTATGAGATAAAAAGAGGCAAACAATAATTAAAACAGGGTAAACAGCAGGCTGTGACACTGTCTAATAATTCAGCTTTTATCACCTCATATTTAGCACATAGCTGAGCGCTAAGAGAAGCTTTCCATGGAGCAGAAACACAGGCTGCTTCAGCCTAACAACAGGTGGTCAGGGTTCAACTTTCATTATCTTTATTCAAATGAAAACACAAATATTTGTATGAATATTCATAGCACTTGTGTGTACGTGTGTGAATGAAAGCACAAGTGTGCACAGATGATTGTATTAGGTACTGCACCGCTAAATTTCTAATTCCCCTTGCAAAGTGTTTGCCCTGCATATGCCTTATGGACATTATACATCTGCGCTGCCAGATACACACATGCAGAGTCCAACAGCGCACATCAGAAAACATCTGATTCTCTTTATCACCACTGCTTCTACTTCACACTGATCCAAAGTAGACATACTTGGAGGAGCACAGCCAGATGCACACAAGTACACACACACAACCTCTGATCCAAAATACCTCCAGAACAAACACAAAACAATCCCAAGCCTTTTTTTTAGTCTGAGCCGCCAGCCAGAAACACCAGCAGAATGGTTTACATAGCAGAATAGAGTGAAAGAAATAGCAAAGAGCCTAATATTATAACCACAATGACATACACACTGTCAAAACAGTACACGTGTGCACAAATATGGACATTCATGCCTGTTCAAAAGGCCTCCTAAACCTCCAATGGCACATGGTTGAGTGACATGCAGAGAAACAGAAATAAAAGAGGTGAAAATAATAGAGAACGACTGAGGTGTTTTGCAATTCAAAGTCTCTCAAAAACAATGTATATCCTAAAAACAGTATGGTGCCACTAAACAAAAGCCTATGGTTACAGGCAGAGTGAGAAAAAAGAGGTGAGGAGAGAGGAAGACGGAGAGGGGGCTAAGATAACGAACCATTAAAGTTGGCACCGCTGTCCAAAATCCTGAGGAGAGAGAGATAGAGCATCTTTAAACACTGTCATTTGACTTTGAACAAAGTGACTTTTGAAGTGAAAGAAGCCGTTTCCCCCCTCCTTTTTTTTTTCCTTTTTTCCTTTTCTCCCTTCCCTCCACATTTTAATGCTCCCTGCTCTATCATGTAAATCCCCATTCAAATTAGTTGGGCATTAGAGCCCTCAGCAGTAATGTCAGAGAGACTGAATGAGATGGGGGACTTAAGCACCTAACGAACAATGAAATTCCCAAGCCTTGGGACAGGACAATTAAGAAGCAGGCTTAGCCAATGATGAAAATTTATTGCTATCTAATACATATTTCTATTTTCTGAACACTAACCAATTTGAATGTGATTAAGGGGGGTGGGGCGCTTCATTAAAGAGACGCTGGCTCTCAGAGGTCGCTGGAAGAGGAGTCTTTTGATGTTAAATTACAAATACGGAGGAGAAAGGCACCGCCATTGTCTTTTTGGGGTCCAAGTATTGTTTTCTGTGGTTCCCCTTAAACGGGTTAGTTAACCCCTCGCTGTCCAGGAGAGATGCTAATATGACGGGCCTAGGGGAACAAGAAGAGAAGGAGGGGGGAAAGGAATGGAGAGGGCTTTTTAGCGGGATAATAGACAAAATAAATGCCTTAGCGTTTATTCCTTTCATCAGAATGAAAGCATCCATCCGCTCATTGTTTCCTCCTTTTTTCTTGTGCGTCACTCTGTCTGTTGGCTGCGCTCACAGTGGGGGTCTTGGACTCTGGTAGAGCCACTTGTACAGGAAACTCTAGTGAGAGGAAAAGCACACAAGAAGTAAAAGTAACAAGCCCATTAGAAAATAAGACAACTCAATGCAGCTTTGCAAGAATGAAAAGCTGCAATGAAAGAAGGTAATTCAAACAAGGGGAAATATATTTTACCTCCAGGACTCTAGAAGTGATATTTTGTTCCTTTATCTTTTTGCTGAAACTCATTATACAGAGTAAAACAGACACAATCAGGTTGTGTGTGCTGGTGCTACACTTCTGACACCTGTGCTTTAAAATAACACACATTTGGACTCTGATAGAAAAATCGATTGCACACATTTGTGTTCTCTGTCCAAACCAGTTAAAGCACAGTGCCGGTGGTCCATACACGGGCCAGCAGCAGTAACAAGAGATCTGCAGGACAAAAAAAAAACTCCTAACAGAGCCAAAGCATCAGCGTCACGTTGTTTTCACCCAGATATGAAGCTCTGGGAATGGCTTACCGGAATACTTAGAAAGAGGAGAACAACGCATCTTTTGTTATTTAACTGTCCTGCTCAGGGTGGTGGAGGAGGACCATAATTCGGGTTGGAGAGGGGAGCAGCAAACTGTGCATATATCTTCCTCCCTGCAACACGCACCAGGGCCAGATTAATTTGCGTTAATGGATGCGTTCTCAGGCCTAGTTTGGAGGGGATAAAGGACATTTTCATTAACTTTCTTTATATTTAATGTTCAATTAGTTGCGGGTATAACCGGACCATAATCAGATGGAAATATGGGCAGGAATTAATGCCCCGGCAGGAAGAAAGAAAGACCAGGGGATTGGTATGCACCCAAAGCAAGCTGAGTCTGTGAGTGAGTGTGTAAGTGTGTGTGTGTGTGTGTGTGTGTGTGTGTGTGTGTGATTGTGAGAGAGAGAGAGTATGGGTCTTCATGAGGGTGTAAAAGCCCTTATGCTCAGCATGCATAGTATTACTGTACAAAGGTATTAAACCTCATAAATATATTTACAGAGATTAGTTGAGATATTTACATGAATACACAAATATGAGCTGTTGTGTGAGGAGCGATGCCGGCGGGAAGAGAGTGAAAAGAAGAGGTTTACAACGACATAAAGAGAAAATGGATGACACGGGAAATAGAAAAATCAAACGCTTTATTGTGTGGGTGAGGCATGCTTTGATCATCCTGATAGGCAGTGTTTAGTGTCATGTGTGTGTGTGTTTGAGTGTGTGTGTCTGTGACTGATGCGGTGTGTTGTGTTGCATGTCACGCTGAATGATAGGATTACTCATTTTCCCCTTAGCAGAACACAAATCACTCTTTTATCCACCATCATTGAATCTTTCCAGGGTTAAGTGTTTATGTTCACAGCTTCACACTGAGCGCTCTGGGTGCATGTGTGTTTGTGTGTGTGAGTTTGTGGATGTGTGTGTGTTTGTCTCCGCTTGCACATTTTGTTTGTGTGTTCTGCAGAGTATTCCTTCAACCTTCAGCAGCAAAGTGAAATGGCAGAAACTAAACGGCTGCTAAAACACACAGCGACGCCTTGTCTGGAATGATGACAGAAGTGAAATATGTGTGGGTGCGTGACTTTCTTTGTCACACAAACGCACAGATACCGAGCAGTTTACAGACTGCGATGTGGAAACAAACACAAAATAATTCAAGAGAGAAAAAGGCATGCGAGCAGGACAGAAAAGGAAGTAGTGCTGTATTTGTGTGGGTGGAGGGGTGTGACTGTTAGTGTGTGTGTGTTTGGGGGATTGGTGGGTGAGATATGAGGTCACCGTCTGAGGATTCATGGCCTGGAGTCCTGCTCAGCACACCATAGAGACAATGATGACGACTTATTCTTTGCCTAAAAGCACATAAGAAAGATGTCAGTCATCCTTCCTTTCTGTTAAGTCCACAAGCGGAAAAAAAAGCCCAAACATTTTTCAAATACACACCACTAGAATATTTTGCAAAAATTTCAGGAGCTCTGCACCCAAACTTTTTACTTTCACAAACTCTGTGGCGTTAAGTCCTCCAAGTCAGATGTAAGGAGAGGTTTTGAAGATGGCAGGAGTCTGCAAGAGGTAGTCTATAACATTAATAGACACAAACCTTTACTTTAAATACATTTATATAAAAGGGAAGATGAGAGAACTCTGCCATTCTTTTCATGAATATGACTCCCCTTTCTCAACCTTCAGATGTTTGTATTCATCCTGCTGAGCATCATTCTCCCCTTTTGACACAGGTATCTGATATAAACTCCATCGCTCTCTAGGGGTGAGTGCTGGCAAGAACCTCACGGTACGATACGCATCAAAATACTAGGGATGCACAGAGCCAACTTTTCTCATTCCAATTGGTCGATACCTGGGTTTTAGGTATCGAGTCATACCGGCACTGATACTGATACCGATCCAATACCAGTGTTTCACAATAACCTGCATTCCCTACTGAGGGATGAGACTGATAATGTTTTGGGCAAAAGGCAAAAAAAAGTTAGTGGAGTTACTGGAGTTAATATTTATTTAAACTATAAAATATCTTAATGTTTACCAGCAGTGTGGTAAAAACCATGCTTCAGAATGTGCACAAATTAGTATCCAATTATAATATTTTTTACCCTGTAGACTGATAATTCAACAAAAAACATAAAAGTGCATCAGAGGTAACAATTCAAATCAAGTATCTAAAGGCGCTGGTAAAAAAGAAAAGGGAGAAAGCTGGTTGCCTGGATCGGCACCATGGATTGGCTCCTTTCCACCGTTACCGATCCAGCTTTGAGGGGCATCGATCCATGATACCCAATCCTGGATCGGTATCGGTGGATCCCTGCATAATACTTGGGTATATCCCAATATTGTTAACTCTTTGAATGAAAACAACTTTTCTGTTTTGTTGTGTTTGAAATAATAAAGTCAGATGCAGAGTTTTAATACATACACTTAACTCCGGCCTGAACCACACGTATATGGATATTTTTTGATCGGATATCTTTGTCCTCGTTTAAAAATAAATCTCCCTCCACACCACAAAAATAACTCTGTCCATACGAAGAGTCCAAACTAAAAACGATCGCCTCTGAAGCCTGCAATGCCATGCCTGGCCGATAAGTGGCAGGTTAGCAAAATGTGAAAACCATAGAAGAAGAACGTTATGAGCAGGCGCAGTCAAACACAGTGACTTGTTGCTAGGCGCTTGACGTCATCGCGTGTACACCAGCTCCGTTTAACACCGCTACACAAATCCACTCAACCGGATATTTTTTTATTTCTTCACTTTTTTATCTGTTTTAAAAAATCTCCGTTTATGTGGGTGAAATCGCCATGTTCGTGTGGTTGAGAGGCCCAACTGGACAGAAAAATGTGCGTTTAGGAATATATCCATATAGGTGTGGTTCAGGCCTCAAAAACATAAAGTGCATCTAGTGTGTCACTTAAACTACTGTGACATTAAACTGATGTTGAAAAAAAATCATTGAGTGAAAGATGTGGTCAGCTGGTGAAACTGATAAATGTCACTTGGTGTAACCAATGTTACACATAAAAATGTAATTGAGCAAAACATGACAATAATCATTATTTTATCTGTAAAAATTAAAATTAAAATTATTTTAAACCAACTGGCCCAAGAATAGAGGGTGAACTGATGTATACTGGTTAAAAACCCACATCATCAAGTTTAGAAATAAAATATTGTGAAAATACTTTGAGATTAAATTTATTATACAGTTTAGGGGCAGTGGAGTAGCTCATCGGTGCAATCTACCACAGTGAAAGTGGGGAGCATGCGCTGTACTTCCAACTCACCTAAAACATGAGGTTTTGTTTGTACAAAAATATTAAGAGTTGAAATACTGATGCTTTATCACATGTCAAAGTATTGTGATGTATTGCCGTAACAATATTTTTTTTACACCTCTATCACTCTATCAATCACACTCATATCAGAGAGACTCAGCTTGCAGAGATGTACTTGAGGAAGTACGGAGCTGTTTGCGTTCACATTGGTTCACACAACCCAAACATTCTGGAAGTTTTTAGGAGTTTTAGGTATGTGTGAATACAGCTGTGCATTTCTTTCAACCTACCTTGTGCATGCTATCGAGTATTAGCCTCAATCAGTTTTTTGCTATCTCTCTAAATCACAACCTCACACAAGCAAGAACTCACACATGCACTTGATAGTAGTTCTGTGCAGGTAGGTTACGGTGAAACAGAGAAACACTAGTCTGAAGTGAAGGAAACTATGATTCACAAGGCACACAGTAATTACGGGTCTGGGTACACAGAAAAGAAAGATGAAAAGAATTAATAGTTTGCGGTCGATTGGGTCATGAAGACTTCTTGGGATCATCTGTCAAGGTTATTCTTGAACCTCTTTTTTCTATCAGATCTAAAATGTATAAATGTTCATTCTTTCATGATTAATAGCAGCCAGAATGAGAGTCATTTGAGCCCTTTGTCTGTAGCGTTCTCAAGATTTCATATTCACAAATACACATCTTCAAGACATCAACCACATTCTTTAATTTATTTTCTGAACCCATTCAGTGAATAAAATACTTTTTACTTGGACAAGGACAGCCGTGGGATGATTTATCTCTGAGAGGAGGCAAGTCATCAAGAGGCTGCAGCCACAAAATGCTAACTGCGTGTACACAGTGTGCTCCACTATTAATTCCCTAAATCAACACAGAAGCAGAAAATATCTGATTACAGGTTATGTATTTCTTTATTACTTCATGCCTGTGTCCCTTTAAGCTCATAATAGTTTCAAATAATCTTTGGTTGTCGTCAAAGGAATTTCTAGTCATAGTAAATGAAAAGTAGATCCGCGAATTCAATCCAATGTCCCTCTCTACTTGTGCTGGCTGCAGTGTTTGTGTGCTCCATCCAAGTGAATTCCTTTCCTACTTTCAAACAATTTCATGCTCTAATTCCAAAAGCCTACTGCTTCAGAGATAACAGCAAAAACATGGAGGAAATTCTGATCATTTGGCTGAGATTCCCTCTGAGTTCATTAGCCGCCCGCATTAATTAAAAACAAACAGGATAAATTGACCACAAATGGAATTTTTTGCTGAAATCTTGTCAGCAATCCAATAAGGGTGTGAAAAAAAATATCATTTCAATTACAGTGTAAGCTGTCTAAAGCTGGGGTCAGATCTGCCCCTCTCCATTGAACTTCAGGGCTTCCCAGCCTCTGTCTTGGTGAGAGCGTCCAGGGACTTGAATACAGACGATTACTGAGGTAATTTGGCTGAAAGCCCACTTGAATTGGCCCAGACCCTCGATACTATCAGCTTCACAATTAACCAACAAAAACAGATAACCTCCAAATCTCTGCAAGGCGTTGCGGCTATAATAGCTCACCGGTGCTGCCCAACACACACACACACTCACACGCACGCATACTGTACATACACAGTTACAGTACAGAGGCGCACACTCACAGAGTCACACACAAATGCTCGCAAACCCAAATACACTGCAGGGATTTCTGTCCAATTAATATGCATGCAAAGCAATTTAGAACCCAACAAGATGTTTTTGTCTGACTGCTCCAGGGTAATTTAGCACTTCTGTTTCCACACAAGCCCGCCATGGAGGGAGGGGGGAGAAAGAAGCGAAGAGAGGTTAGAAAAGTGGAATGGATTTCTTGATTAAAACTGGCCTTTTTCCCCCCTCTCTGTGCGTACAGAGGCGCGAGGCTGCGGCTACGCACACGCAGCAAACATGCAGCGAATCCATATGCCCTAATACAGAGGCAGCATCATTGTTAATTTCCTTTGTTAGCTGTCTGCTCCCCTGGCCGATTTAATTTGTGGTGCTGTGTTAGTGAGCGGCGGGTAGGAATTGAATTAACAGACATTCGTTCAGTGGTACATTCCTCCGTCTCTAACCCGATGTGTGTGTCAGTTTTACATATTGTTCAATAATTGGACTTAGATTACTGTTGATGTGAATGCATGATCACACTGATGCCTCTCTGCAGCGCACGTCCACAGGCAGTTTAGCTGCCGGACATTTCTTTCTGCTTCAGCTTAGAACTCATACCTTAGTCATTTCTTGATTGTTCTTTTTGCATATTCACACTTTTCAGCTCACTGCCTCTGCTACCTTTCTAAGGACTGGAGATCTAAACTACAAGTCCTGGTAACATCAGCATGTTTACATCTTAATCATATGAATGCATGAGCACTGTCCCTATCAAATAAACAAATTAGTTCCTCAAATAAATTTCTCTGCAACATGCACGGTTAATGAAACTGGGAAGCACCTTTTTTCTCTTCTTCAGCAACACTGTCGCTCAAATGCTCCTCCCTGTCTCTGTATCTCTCCAGCATGCACAGAAACACCTGTAACAGACGGTTAAAGGCTGCTGACAAACCTTCATCTACCTGGAGTTAAACAGAGATTCATGACAGGTCAGAAGCAGAGATCAAAGATAAGAGTCTCTAATGCCGTAAAAAGGACTACATATCTGTTCCTCCCACCTTCACAACTCCCCCTTTCACCCCCCTTTCTTCACGTAATTAAACCTATAGTCACTTTCAATTAGCCAACCTTCCTCCTTGTGCAGGCCTTTATGCAAAAATTAATTAGTCAATTAGCCAATTAACATGTGAGCAGGTCTTTGTGTTAACGAGGCTTTTACAAGCTGTGGCAACCCTGCAGTAATGGCAGACAGGCAATAGATGCCATGGGACTAGTTTACACCACACAGACTCACTCACACCTCCTGCACACATGCACACTTTTATTTACTCTGCTGCAAACCCTTCACTCATACTCCGCGCAGCAGATGGACTTGCTTGCTTATTTTACTCCAGTCTTGTGATTAGATGTCTTTCATTAGGTGAATCGAGTATGTTGGGACAGGACTGGAGTGAGGCCAGCAGGTCCCCGAGGACTCGTTGAGGCCCAGCGCTGCCACACTGTTCCCACTAAAAGAGACGGCCCTTCCTCTATTAGGCCCAGACCACAAATCACAGCAGTTTATTTTTACTGCGCATTGTACACAGACACACACATCTCCAGTGTGAGTCACATTATGCGCACGGAGAGAAACACGCACTTCTCGGCTGTATCAGCGTGCGTCTGTTCAGTGTCTGTGTATAAATACGGCCCAGAGACAGCAGTAATGGCTCCCGCTTCAAATAAACACAGAGCAGAGAAGCCTCCCTTCCCTGCTTCCCTCTGACCTAAATCACGGCTGGACGGACACCCCACTTCCTCACGCTGGACCTTCTCAAGCGCCGCTACCAGATCTAAGCACGTGTGTGTGTGCGTGCGTGTGTGTATGTGTGAATAAGTGAGAGGCCGGGCAAGACAGAGAGGCAGAGAGACAGAGAGGGAGAGAGGCAGAGCGGTTTGATATATTCCACATGTTGCTCCCATTCCAGACACAACAACTCCTCTGCATATGGAGGAAAAAGAGAGGAGACGGGGAGAAGTTTGTGCTGGTGAGGAGAGGGAGTGAACGTGAGTTTAGATTGGCGGGAAGGGGGGGTTAAAACAACACCCATGCTTTTAAGAAGAAAAATAATGAAAAGCGTCAACTGCTGAAAGTTTGTGAGCGTTTCATAGAGGCAGGTTTGGAGGATGGAGGGTA
The DNA here is from genome assembly GCF_033239565.1 of Halichoeres trimaculatus. NCBI lineage: Eukaryota > Metazoa > Chordata > Actinopteri > Labriformes > Labridae > Halichoeres > Halichoeres trimaculatus. Next base: position 22,261,613 of record NW_027437179.1, read on the forward strand.
CAAAAGAAGGAGCAGAAGAAGAAGAAGAAGAGGTGAGGTCACAGAGGGTTCATGTAAAAAATATGTCTGATCACCAAAAAAGAAGCTGTCATTTTAGGCTCTGCTCACACACACACACCTAACCCACACAAATACACACCTCACACACACACACACACACACACACACATTCTGTGCTGGTAGCGGAGATCTCTCTGTCAGTAAAAGAGCGCCGGCCTCCTTGAGAACGTTTATTTTTCCCGTTCCGTCAATCTAAACAATCCCTTAAAAGGGATTGCAGATGTTTATAGGCCTTCACAGAACAAATGCTGCCTTTCTGACCTGCAGATACACACACACACACACACACACTGACACACATACACTGACAAATAAACACACACACACTCACACTCCAGCGGAAGAAAAAGAGGCAAGTGCTTGTAATGTAGACGCAGAGCGCTGTGAGGGAGAACGGAGAAGGAAACAAGCTGCACTGTGGTTGACATAACAAACCCTACACACATCTGTAGATCACTTTTAACATTTAAAGCTTTTTAATCATGAGCTGAAGATGTGTCGTATGTTGATCTGTTCCAGGAAACAGAGAAACCATCACAGGGATATTAGAGGGGGAAAGGACAGCTTCATGTGTGTGAGAGAGAAAAAGAGTGTGTGAATGTGTGTGTTTTGCTGTTTTTTTTTTTCTATGGCTTGTTAAAAAGGCTGCCTGCTCTGCCTGGCCTCTAAAGCCACTCAGACAAGCAGTGTTTTAGTGTAAACACACACAGTGGTTTTCTCCCTTACATGGCCATGTGCTGCCAAACTCTGTTTGTGTATGAATGTGTATGTGTGTGTGAGTGTGTGTGTGTATGTGTGTGTGTGTGCGTGTGTGTGTGTGTTGGAGATGGGTGATTATGGTCGTTATCAACCTGCTCAGTGTTTGTGTGTGACCTTGACTGAGGTCATGCTCCCTTAAGGTATTGTTCACACACTGACAGGTCAAAGAAACTGTACAACTATATGAAGAATATATTTTTTAGCTTTAACTCTTTCTTGGTTTACATTTATTAAAAATATTGTTTTACATGTTAAAATATGTGTGCTCTACATAAAAATGTACATTTTTTGGCTCAATTTTCGCAAAATATCCACTCAGCCAAAAAAAAGGGGGAAAAAGGGAAAGAGTCCATTTGATGCTTGTCAGCTTTACTGTACGATAGGGCACAGTATCTTTGCTTCACTTTGCGCCAGTGGTCAAATAATTTTCTGGTGACTTGAAAAACTTTACCCAGGATTCTTTTTGATTGCTCCGACACTTTCCCTTTAGTTCATTAGTTCTATCTGTGGCCGTATACGCCAAAATAAATGAAGTTTGAGTGTTTTTTATAGCCTAAAGACGGTACTGACTCCTATCAGAGGATAATGTGTCTTTATGATAGGGACTATTATAACTTTGGGCAGCCAGGCAGGGACGCAGGGGAGCGTGAGGGGATGGGGTGGGGGTCCCCTAAGTCTTGGTAATGAAGCTCAATCCATCTCTCTCCTCACGCACACACACACATATACATATGCACACAGTCACACCGGCCAACTCTTAAGGCTCTGAGGGCACTGAACGCTGTGATTATGACTGTCTGGCCATGAAAAATTAACAGGTTTATCTCTTACCCTCTCTTTCTCTCCTCTGTGTCTTCTCCTCTCTCTTTATGGTAGTTACTCTTCTTCAAACGTCCCCCACCCCATCCCCCTGTTCTGTCCATCTCCGCTCGTCTCTACCTTCCAGCCCGGCAATACTTTTCCAATTTTCCTTCAGTGTCTCCCACTGAGCCCAGGGGAGGACTGGGGGAGACTGAAGCTGTGATTAAGTTGATACATTTGAGATAATAAAAGCAGAATGGCTATCATTCTCTCTTCTCTCTTGTACAAGAGCGCTTAAGTCCTCCCCCCCTCCCACTCCACCTCCAACACCACCCCACATGCCCCTTGTCTCTGTCTGCTGTGGGCAGTTTGGACACTGATAGAAGAAGCGTATGTGTAAGGACAATGAATGGAAGACAGTACAAAGTAATAGAGAGAATCGCAAAGATACACATGGACGGTTTCCTTCTCGTCTTCATGTTTGATTACCTCAGCACAGCTCCACTTTGGAGAGTCGCGCATGCTAAAGTAAGGAGGAGATATGCTAAAGTTCTTTAATCGCTGACTTCCCTTCATTCTTTCATTATTTTACTCTTCTTTTTTTTTGCTTGCCCTACTAAAATTAGTGCAACATTTTTGTGAAGAAGTTGTTGTTTGTATGACCAAATGCTCCCTCAGTCTATGACTTTTGTTAAAGCACTTTTTGCAAAAAAAAAAAGGTCAAAGACAAAAAAAAACAAAACAATCCAATACAATGATTGAGTAGTTTGAAATGTGAACCAGTGACCATGTCTTGGTATTATACACTGTTTACTGCATGTCCCAAAGTCAGAGATGTTAGTATTAAAACACAGCTGCTATACTTTGCTTGATACTATTCTAGGTTTTTGATTCAGATCCTGTTCTGGTTGAAAATTTTAATAGCGTGAATTAAAAAAAAGAAGCAAAAAAAATCCATCAAGTTTCAGGAAACTGTACAACACTGTTTTTCATCTTCCTGCTACCATTGGACAAAACTGAAGGTTATAATTATGCTGCATGTGAAACTTAATTTTATAAAATTAAAGTCTTGTACAAGAAAGACTGTAACAGTTCTGTATCTTTTATTGTCCTGCTTTAAAAAATAGGAAAGGGTATCATCAAAAACTTTAATTTCCTGTTCAAATAAAAGAGTCTAAAACTGGCTCAATTAGGATTTTAAATAGAAACTACTCTAACAAAAAAAAAAAATAAGGGCAAAAAAGAGTTCAAATCTAAGAAAACATTCAATGGAGTGAAAAAGTATCTGTGTTTCAAGCCTGAGTGATGCCGTTGTTTTGTGAAGAGCCACCAAAGCCTTACTATTACATGAATAGATTTACATCAACAGTGTTTAAAGCGTCTTGTTTTATAATATAAACAGGTATTTGACAGTAGAAGAGAGCATAAGAACCTCTTTTCTACAAGGCTTTCAACAAAGCTCCAGAAAATAGAGTAAACACCCACATCAATGTCACGTTACTGTTTGCAAAGAGATTATTCCCTGAGTATTGACATGTTTCATACTTTAATGTCACAAGAATTACACTTCCACTAAATGCTCACAAAAGAATCTGGTAAAAACAGTCCAAGGGGGAAACGGACAGTCGAGTGCTCTTCTGCCAACCGAACACTTTGTTCCTCCAGAACGTAAACATACTGATTTATCTCAACAACTCTCTTCAAACAAAACCGCCTCTCTTCCTCCTCTCCTCTTTTCCCTCCTCTTCTGCAACCTCTCTTTCTCTCCAGCTCAATGCCCTGCTGCACCCTGTTGCCCTCTCTCGCCGGGAACTTGTGATGTCTATGTTAACGTGCGCAAACACTGGCGGCCCCCATCGCCCGGTTCTCATACTCTTTCTCTCTACTTTTCTGTCTCCCGCCTGTGCTGCTCCCGTGCAAAAAGAGCGTGCCCTCTCAAACACTCCAAACCCGTCACAGCGGGCCCTGCGCAAGGTGGAGAGATGCTGAGAGCAGCTTTGGAATAAAATAACAAATCAAGCTCTGCAAACCAGGGATGACCAACCTCTCTTTACCCAGCATGCACTCATGCTGCCATTTTTTCCCCTCTACCCTTTAGTTACTTTTACAGTTTGTCCAGAGACCTACCACCTTTTTCCGCTGTCGCCTTTTCTCTTTCTCATCTCTCTCCGGATACAAGTTTGATGGCGAACACTGATTCCAACGTCACACACCAGACTGACAGTTGACATTCTCTCTTCTTTAAAAAGCTGTCCTGCTCCTTTATTTCCCCCCTCTCTGCTCAGATTGCAGGACTATTGTCAGAGGTATAGAGCCAGTGGGGGGAGAGGCAGGTAGGGGAGGGGAGAGAGAGAAAGATAGCAGCTTTCATAGTCTTTTGAATGTGTGTTTTTTTTTTTTTTTTAAGGTGTTGGGGTGACTCGGAGACGGGTTGAGAAAAACAGAGTGGAAAGTGCACGCAGTGAATAAAAGGTGCAAAATAGTAAGGGAGCATGTTCATTCATTTTTTATGTGCAGGTCTTTTTGCACCTCAGCTAAAATAAGAATCTTGGGAGCGGATGATGGTTTGATAGATCTTATATAACTTGTATAACCACTGAGGTAAACTCTTCACAATGAGATGCCTCATAAGCATGAAGAAGTGGACTGATGCAGTTTAAAGTGAGACCTCTACACAATACAGGCCAAGGTGTAGGAATGGAGAGAGCCAATAGACAAACTCAGTTTTAATAACTAATCACTGCCGTGTATAGGCCTGGGCTGATAACAAAATTTGCTAGACGATATATTGTCTCCCAATTATATTATATATATAATTGATGATAATTAATTTACCACTAACATAAAACAATGTATCATGATAATGCAATAGACTTTCATTTCACATGCTGAAATTTTACTATAGTCATTGGGATATCAATAAATTACAAATATCTTAAAAAAGATAATACAGTAAAAATTAAATAGGCTGTCAGTCAAAAATTGCACTTTGTCAAAGTGCAGCATTTCTTTTGTGACATAGCGAGCTCATGTAAATTCTCACTTATGGAGTTCATAGTTATTCTGAATGCTCAAAACAAAGCAAATGGACTGTTCAGAAATGTGAAGATGTTTCACCTCTCATCCATGAGGCTTCATCAGTTTCATCCGAATCTACAAACAGTCCAGTTGTCTCTGTTTAAAGCGTTCAGAATTCACTTTCTGGGTTCCGTTCATATTTATCTGCCGATCAAACACCTAAGTGAGTGTTGGCTGTTGGGACAAGGCTCTGCATCTGCAGGTGCAGTTTTTTCCCCAGCTGGGAAAACTGGGTCGGTGGTTGTGTTGTAGTTGAGCATGCAAGTTCTACACTGGGGCAGTGGTGTTTCGCTTTACAATCATCTTTTTTCTTCCTAATTTCTACTACGTTAACCTGCATTGCCCCTGACAAGCTCATGAGGCTCACTTACTGCATTTGGTGCGTTTACGCTAGCCTGATGCTAGCAGCCCCGCCTCTCCCCCGAGACGAAGATCTTAAGTGACTGACAAGAGTATTCGTGCCCAGGTGCTGGGAGCGATGCACAGAGTGAACCCTCTTGATATCCAGCCTGTGTGAAGGTGAGACAAGGAAAACAAACATGCGTGCACATGGCGATATAATAAAGCAGGCAAAATTATCGAGTTCATTTAAATTATCGTACAATTAATTGATTTATTGACTATCATTCCAGGCCTAGCCGTGTGTTGCCCCATTTGACTTTGAAGCTGTTCTTTTGTCATTCAATTTAGGAAGGCAACCATAATGTAATTGCAATATAAGGTTAGTGGAAAAAACACATATTTACTTGAGTGCTTTTATTTTGATATCAGCTTTTACCCCTTATATTACTCTCTGAAACCCAAAACATGTTTCAATCCTTAATTCAAGCAAAATTTCTGTCTTAGCTTTCATCATCATTGGTGCTAATTTAAGCTAGTATGGGTGATTTGTGTTTTGTGACCAATATTGTAACCTGAATGTGCTTCACTTTAACATGGAGGAAGATGAGCCGGATAAAGAGTTGAAGATTTTTATTTATTTATTTAACCTTTACTTAACCAGGTAAAAAACTTGCATTGAGCTCGAGATCTCTTTTGCAAGGGTGACCTGGCCAAGAGGTCAGCAGCACACGTCAATATATAAGATTAAGTGTTCAACAGGAGAGGTTTTAAAGTCGAAGACTTAAAATGTAAAACTCTGACATGGATGTGAACAGTCTTAAGTTGGAGCCATGCTGTCTCAGTTGATATTTCTAAGAGAGATCTCTTCAAATGCTGATGTGTTACCAACGTGCTATCATGATAAACATGGTCTGCTTCACAAATTTTTGTAGCACTACTTTTCTTTGCAGAGTGGAAACTTTACGACCTGATGGTGGTTGCACCACTCTGCCTTTTTGATTCACATCCCGGTTGCTCTTCGGCCAGCGCAGCTCTGAGCAGAGACAGTAAAAATGGGAGATGCTTCACCTCTCCGCACATCAGGCATTGAACTCTTTGTTCAGCCTTGAGTATTTTTTTGTTATCAGAAAATAAACAATAATTAAAAATGCCAATAAAAGAAAAAGACTCAGAAATGCATCATTATTCACATATCATGAGTTGTGTCTGTATTCCCAAACTCCTTCTGTGTGTTTTGTTTACATCTCTCATGACTTCCTCTGCTCTTTCATTTTTTTGTCTTCCAGCTCTCACGTGGAACGATTTCCACAACAAAAGACATGGCCGCTGTAATTGAGTTTGTCCATGTGGAAAAACAATACAAGCCTGAAAAATACTTAATGCCTGGTATTTTGTATACATGTCAGATCGTATGAGTGTAAGTTTAAATTGGGACCGTTTGTGCATTGTGTGTGAAAGAGAGGGAGAAGAGTTGGGCAGAGGGGAGGCAAAAAAAGAGAGACAGAGATGAAGTGGCAAGGTGCTAAAACGCTCCACATGGGATTCAGTTTGAAATTCTTTATGTTTCACTGGAAAATGTTTGGGCGCAAAACAGATGAAAGAAAAAATGACTGTATTAACCAAAACAGAACACTTCCTACAGCAGCAGCAGTGGAAAGTGTAATCAAAATACTTCACATGCAACTTTCATTTCCTGTTAAAACTTCTGATAGAGTTATGTTTTTACACAAAGACTCAGTAAGATGACACAATAATGTGGTGGTTCAGGCATGCTCCTCATACATGAGGCTGCAACATCCCTTCACTGCAGGTCTTCTCCAACTCTCTACTCCCCACACATTCTGTCTTACTTCAGCTTTCCTATCAATACAACTGAAAGACATGATGTAATATTAAATGTCATGTTATCATAGTTAGCAGAAACATAGTTAGATGAATTCTTGGGCTAAAGAAAAAAAACAAAAAACAAAACAAAAATGTAACTTAAATGTATAAAATAAGGCCACACTGAGGTCATGATCAACCTTACATATGATCCAGATGTTTCTCTGGTTCAAGGCTGCTCATCTGGAAAGGTCAGAGACTCTGATTGATAATTTTGGACTGATTAAGCCCTTTACCTTCAAATCTATTATTATTATGGGGGTATTAGATAGATCCAGGAGTGGGTTTGCGCCCATCATTAACATTATAACAGTTTTAAAAGGTAAACACAGAGACGTTTATGGTCCACACCTGTTAAAGGCTTGAGAAATGGTCTAAAGTCAACAAGAACAGAGATTCTGACATAGCTATATCTTGACCATATGTGTCATAAATATCTTGTCCCCATTTTAAAGCAAAAGTGACAATATTTAAAAAATAAACATGTATACAGAAGTGAATTCTGAAATAAATGCCTTTTATATTCTTAATTCAAGAATCAACATATACTGTAAACTTTTTCTGAAGTTAACTGTTGATTATACTGCATCACAAAATTCTGATTACTTTGTTATTTTACTGTTAACATTTTTTAAACTAAATCCTGTTGTGGTTATGCTTGATCTTTATATGAGCTTTAATAAAGGTCAGTATAACTCTAAAATAAGGGAGAAAAAACTATGAATGTCTAAATCTAAGAAATCATGGCCCCAACAGCAACAACAAACCACAGTGTTTGTTTTAATGAAATAGGACAATTTTGTTGTATGATGAAGTAGGTTAAGTGAAAATAATTATCAAAACAGGATTTTTCCACCACATTTCTACTTTTTTTCTGTTGTTTAGTCACATAAAAATTCATGAAATACATTAATTTAATTTTTTGTTTAATAAAACACACAGTGGAGGTTATGGGTCCAAATCACTGGCAGCAGAAACATCCCTCTTTCTTTGCTTTTTTTTTTTGTTATTCTCTTAAGAGGCGTTTCCCCTCTCGAGCCCTCACCCCCTCTCTCCCTCTCTCTGCCACTCGTCCGTCTGTGTGATGTGTTTAAGCCAATCCCATAATAAAGGATGCGGCCATACATATTCATGATAGAAATCTAGTAATTAGTAACCCCCCCCCCTCCCTCCCACACACATACTACATGTACACATGGACACACACACACACACACACACACACACACTTTATGCATATGTATGTCCTTGGCAAACAAAGGCAGTGGCAGCATGGGGCATTCTCTATTAACACACACATCCACGTGTGATGGCACAGATAGCAGCCCTGCCACTCACACACGTACATGTACACAGACATACATGCCCCCGCTGAAACACACACACACACACACACACACACACACACACATTCACACACACACACACAAAAGCGGAGAGAGGTGGCTTGGTTTGGAGGGGAGGGGTTTCCCTCAACCTATAATTTCCTGCAGGTTAAAAAACAGCCTTAAACACAGATTCAGATCAGCTCTGACTCACAGCCATTCACTCACTCACTCACACACACACACACACACACACACACACACACACACACACACACACACACACACACACACACACACACACACACACACACACACACACACACACACACACACACAGAGTAAGCGCTGCATCACTATTGCATCATGCTTAACAAAAGACAGTGAGGCATATTTAAGAATCCAAACCCTTGTGGGATGCTGCCTCCTCAACTTCCATCTCTCTGCAAACACTCCTACAGACAGACAGACAGACACACTCACACACACACACACACACACACACACACACACACACACACACACACACACACACACACACACACACACACACACACACACACACACACACACACCAACACCCCCCTGAATGCTATCTCTCGCTGAACAAAAACAGCTGAATGCAAGTGAGAATTGAGTGGAATCAATGTAAAATGGTTGCATCATGTGAAGTGCGTCTGTCTCTTTGAACCTAAAGGTTTTTTGGGGGGGTTTAGCTTTTGTGGAACGGGGGTTTTATGCCATCTGACATCCTGAGCCTTCCAGCGCAGAAGCTTCGATCCAGTTTTGCTGAATTAGATGATAGTGAGATGAGAGGGGGAGACAGGTGAGGTGAGGAATGAGTTATAGGTGACAAAAAGCTCGGGGAGAGGGAGGATTTGACAAACTGACGGGGAAAAAAGGAAGAAAGAGACGTGAGACTTAATTTAACACACTCACTAACTCATTTTTATTGCTGTCTTAGCCAAAGGTACCCTTTGACTTCTTTTACTCTCAGGAGTGACAGTGAGCCTGAATTTTTCCCAGTCAAACAGATAAACAGACAGAAGTGCTGTATGTATCTGTGGACAAATACAACTTCAATCTGAAACTTATCTTAAAAACAACGGGTCACTTTACAAGATTGGAAGCAAAAAATCATGAAAAGAAAAAAAAATTATTACCTTAATGATAAAAACTGAGGCCAAAATGTTTGTTCTTGAAATAGCTACTTAACTAAATCTTTCTTTGACCCAATAAAAGAGGCGTGTTATTTCCAGTGGAGGCCTGCTTTTTGGCAAAAAGCTTGGATAAATAGACACAAACGCAAACACACAAAGTAACAGACACACCCAGGAAGTTTAGAGCAGTTTTACAGACCTGGTGAAGGAGAGGCCAGTGGGCAAAAACAATGCCAAACTTATTCCATCATTGCTGAAGAAAGAAGATGGCAGCAGGGAGCGGAAAAAGAAAAAGGAAAAGTAGGTCAGAAGGACTGCACTGCAGCGCAACGGAGACAAATGGGTTATTACTTCACTTTGCAGAGAGAGAAAAAATGGTGAATGAATTAGTGTAAATTAATTAAAGCATATGGCATGAGCTAAATTTTTAACTATGGCAGTTTTTACAGGCACCCGTGCCTTCACAAATCTTTTTTGGAGCTCAAAAGGATATTAACAGAAGTAATGCAGAGCCGTAACCTGCGAATGAAAAACTGATTTCACTGTCAATCATCAGCTTCTTTCATTCAAAGTTTTACAGAGCATCAATACTAGCTGTTTTTGCTCATGTAAAATCAATTCTTTAACTTCCTCAAATGTCTATTTCGCCGCTGCAGAGGCAGTCAAAAAGTGCTCTCCTCAGGAGGCACAGAGCTGTCACTGAGATTATGGGACATAAAAGAGAAATTCGGGGGTTGTAGGGTTTAGCCGGGGCACAGACAATAGAACTATCTGTGCTCAGGTAGCCGCGGTCGAGCCAAACTATTTGAACAGCACCACCAACCGAGAGCTCTCCCTCTTTCCCCCTCTCTCCTTATTATCACATCCTCAAATGTACACACACATACACACACGCCTAATGCTCTATGAACAGGCTCATCTGAAGTTGTAATGGGTCAGGTATAAAGGGCTTTTTTGTGTGCATGTCAATCAGAAAAAAGTATGAAAGCCTATGAGCATGTGGAGAAAATGAGAGGTTTAGCACAAAGACACATTCAGCCGGCTAAAATAATACAGTTCAAAAAAAGCCATTCAGACACACTCACTTTAGCATATGAATCATAGTGAATAATCAAGTTTTTAGCAGGAGGAACCAGCCTTTAAATTAGATGGCATCAGCTTTAAAAAATAGCCAAACTGAACAAGTAAGAGTTGATAAAGATGTGATGCTGCCTGGTTCAGGATTTTTCAAGGTTTTCATCGTGTTCATACACACCTGCAGGTGGTTGACAAGAGAGTGGGACACGTGTCTTTCTGTAAATCAAGAGGGTCAGACACACTATAAACACACTCAGTGAGGTTTGAAGTCCTGAGTTTGAAAGGTAAATAATGCAGGAAGAAGAGAGAACAAGTTGTGAAGGAGGAGGAGAGAAGGAGGAGGAGAGGAGGAGGAGCAGGAAACGAACTAAACTCTGGTAAACTGCACCTGCAGGGATCTCCTCCTGTGTATAATGAGAGTGTTTAATGAGTGCACACTGCTTAACGCTTCCACATGTGTGGATGTGCATGTGTGTGTGCGTGCATGTGACTGAGTGTGATAATTGAATAGAGACACAGTCTTCATTCCTGCCCCCAGCGTCCACACAGGGGAGGGGAAAAAAGCTCATGAATACATTTTGTATGTCCGTTGCATATTTCTGTTGATGAAGTTGCTCTCTTCTGTTTTGGCAATAGGTGTATAGAGTGCCCATTGACAAACCTGGGGAATAATGTTGCCGTTAAGTGGTCTAATGAAAACGGGAAATATGAATAATTAAAATGTATTACTTAATCTAAATGCAGGTGGAGTAGAGCTGTGTGGCAAGAAGGCCCGAAATAAGCAACTGGGGCTGAGTGAGGAAAGCCAGCATGTACCTCAAGGCTTTCTGCAGGCATTAGACACACAGAACTGTGTGTGTGTGTGTGTGTGTGTGTGTGTGTGTGTGTATGTGTGTGTGTGTGTGTGTGTGTGTGTGTGTGTGTGTGTGTGTGTGTGTGTGTGTGTGTGTGTGTGTGTGTGTGTGTGTGTGTGTAAACAAAACATGCAGAAAGACTTTCGGTGCAAAACAGGAAAACCACTGACAATGAAAAAATACAATTAAAAGTGGGACAATGTAATGAGATGTTTATTACATAAAAGAGAGCAGGACACAAGGAAGAAAGGGGGATGTGGGAGAGAAAGACAAACGCGAGGGGGGAGAGAAAGAGGGAGGGAGGTGGGGAGGAAGAGGAGAGATGAGCAGCTCAATTTATCAAACCCCTTTGCTGGGGGAGACTAATTAATTTGTTTGTGTGATTGCTTTTCCACATTGTGCGCACACACACACAGCACTGTCACCTAACCAACTTGACAGACCTTAGCACATGCACACACACGCACACACTTTCTTTATCTTTTCCAGTCTCTGTTTTTAATATCAGGCTCCCCCTCACTATCTCACTCTCCACTTCCTTGTCTTTGTTTTGTTTTCCTCTTGTTAATACCCGTGTTTGCACGCTAAATTAAGCTTTAAATTGATCTTTCTCTCTCTGTATCGTGCTTTCCTTCGCACTGCTCCAGAAGTTTGTGGAGTAAACTGAACAGAGGTGATTTTTTTTTTTTTAACTGTGCATCACCACAATAGCAGACTAGATCAAAAACACAAACCCTGAACTTTTTCCTCCCAAAATATCTGCTAAGACAAAAACAAAGAGGTTGCAGCAGTGGAGTATTCACTGGCACAGAAATAACCTGATTTTCTGTGTGTGAAAAGAAAATTTATTACAGCCTGATTCGACTATGGTTCACTGTAAACCTGCTCCTTCCAGAGACCTTATCGTGACACAGATGATGTTTGTCAGAAAATGCTGGAATCCACACAGCCATAAGAAAAGCGCAGGTTTCATGTGGTTCTCTTCACTTTTCAAATATTTTTCACCCTGTAATTCTAGTTGGAATATAAAGTACGCTGTAGTAGGACAGAAAAGAGACACCCAACTAAAAATGCAATATGGTTCGCTCAGGTTGTCAATTTGGGATTTTCCAAAAATATTCGATGGGTCACTAATCCAGTCTGTGTTCAAGCTTTCAGAAGAAACAGATATCTAAATTTACAGCTTACATCGTTTTTTATTTATTGATTCATTTTCAATCCATTTATTGATTCATTTATTCATTATCGGACCATTTATTCTCTTGCATGCTAGTTTTTCAAGGTCACTGTAGTATTTCAGGTTAAAATAATAAGGAATCCAGTACTTTCACTCACTGCAGCCTTCATTTTCCCTCAAATAAGCCTGCAAAACATTTAATTCACAGTGTTTTTATAAGTCACTACATTTAGAATTGAGTACATCCCGCTGCTACTTACCTGTTAAACAATTCTAGATACATACAAGTATCTCAGATTATAACAGGGAAATAAATAAATAAAGCAAACAAGGTACCAGTGCCTTGTATGGTGGAGAGATTTAGTGTTTTGAAAAGCTTCTATGACAAGTTATAATAGTTAAAAAAAAGTTTCATGTACACAGAAATTGAGGGAATACGGTAACTTGTGCTTGTTCTTCCTTAAAAACAACAAAAGTCAGTCAGCTGGATTTTCTGGTAAAAATGAAATATATCACTCAGTATTCTACAATGATTGTAGCCGATAAATAAAGATATGTTATTTATGTTAATTCATGCATCAATTCATAATTCACAAATAATGCAGAAGATAAAATTACCCCCCAAAAAATTGCACGCTAAATCGCAGTCGCAATATTAGTCCGAAAAAAAAAAATAGCTATTAGATTATTTTCCAAAATCGTTTGAATGTAGATCAGCTGTTGTACCTTTGTAATTTACATCAGTGGCAGGACAGATTTTAGTTAGCAGTTTCCAAAGCGGTCAGGGCTCCAGAGTGCAACCAAAAATTTTAGGAGTGTAACTTATATTTTTTCTTGGTTTCACTGGTGCACCAGGTGCTGCCCAGGTGAAAACTTTTTTTTTTTTTTTTTTTTTTTCACAAGTGCATCATCTCTCTGTTGTTCCTGTGACTGAACTCACATTAAGGTAAGGGTCATAGTGTGGTCAAAACCAATAAGAGACCGAGCTCGGGCAATTCCTTTCCTCTGATTGGCTGTGATCCTGTTCACTCACTGCTCTAAGTTGTATGCGTTTTCCAGCTCTACATGGCGCACGGCGGAGTTAACCCCACAGTGTGCACGTAAGACACATAATTACTGGAGAAAATTGATTCTACGCCTATTATCATTTATCAGTGTTTACAGACACGTTATCATCTTATTCTAGGTTTTATACTCTGTAACAATGGACATGTCACAACGTAAATATCCTGTGAGTCACAGGAAAAACTTTCATCACTATATCCAGCTTTATACCCACATATAAAGTGAGTACCAGCAGAGGTACCCCTGTTTGTGCTGTTTGTATTTACTTTAAACTTCATCCTGATCAGTTTGTGGAGAATGTAACGATGACTGGTGCGGTGCTCGCACTGTGAATCAACTTGCCCACATTATACACCAGCTGATAGTTAATCTTCCTCGCGCTCATACAGGAGTCACCTTTTTGCTTTCTTAGTTTTAGTTTGGCTATCTGTCCTCTTGTTCTTTAAAAACCAACAGGAGTTCCTTTCCAGCTTTTGGTGAACAAACCTGAAAGCCTCTATCATATCACTGTCACTTTGTGCCTCTGTGCAAGGGCACGTCCAGACTTTCAGACTGGGGGGCACAATAAGGGTAGTGGCATAGTTGGGGGTGACCAGGGTGTGCGCACTTAGACATTATTACCATTTATCCTCTCTAACTTCAAAACTATAAGTAAATGTGATTGTATAGATATTTTATTCAACAATGACTTTAGTGTAAAAATGTATTATTCATAAAAGTGCATCAGCCCATCTCATCAGTTTTTTAGTTATGATGAGTAGATAAAAATATACATCTATGAATTACACTGAAAACAAGTAAGGCCTTAGGGAAACGCTGATGTTGTATACAACACTGCCAAAGAGGAATTGCTGTTCACTAAATTTAAATCAGAAATTCTTCTCTACACCTTGTTCTTCTTTAAAAAATATTAACACTATGTGAAGGTAATGGAAAGTGATGAAAAGGTGACCAGATGGCATTTAAGGTGGCGCAATTAAAAAATTTGGGTGCACCTAAATTTTGTGCTGTTGCACCTAAAAAAAAGTTAGGCACACCGGTGCAACCAATGCAAATTGGTGGTGCCAATCTCTTTGGGCCCTCTGACAAATACATCAGTGACAGGAAAAAAATTCTAAAAATTCTAAAGAAAGTAGTATCCAACCACTCTTGTGACTTCTTTCAAAGCGACAATTTATTTGAGGAACTTCAACCAGGCTTCAGACCCAACATGGCGCAGAGAGTGCACTGCTGAAAGCAACAAAGAAACTACTGCTGGCTTCAGACAACAGTGTCCTCTCTGTGCTGATATTGTTAGCCCTCAGTGCTGAGTTTGATGGGATTGATCACCATATCCTTCAACAGAGATTAGAGCAGCTCATTGGCATTACAGGAACTGCTTGAGCTTCATTTGAGACCGCTTTGTTAAATCTTAGTTTGTTCATGTCAATAACAAATCCTCTGTATGCACCAGGATTAGTTATGGAGTTCCACAGGGCTCAGAACTTGGACCAGTTCTTTTCATTTTATATATGCTTTCTCAAGGTAATACCAAGAGAAAACACTCCATTAATTTCCACTTTTATAAAGGCAACATTTAGCTGCATCAATTAATGAAGCAAGAGAGGAAACCAATCAGTGAACTGAGCTAGAAACATGCCTCAGAGATGCAAAAACCTGGATGATTATTGCAAATGAATGCTTCTTGCAACTATCTACCTCTGTCCTCTGTCTGTCAATTACTTTAAATCCTAATGTCCCATGAAAGTTACTAACCATAGATCTTTCTGGGAGTTCCTCTAATACTTCTACAGGTATTGCAGTCTCACAATCATTATCACAGCGACAACACCAACTCCTTTTTCTTTAAAGTATAGCTCCAGTGTCCACCATTACCACAAAATTAATCTAAGAAATCTTTTTCAGTAGAGAAAAACACAAATCTCTCTTTCTTACTAAAACTTGGTTGGCTGGTGTGGTGTTGTCATAGAAACTTCTATGTGCCATAAATCAATTCAGCCCTGGATAATCCAGACAGAGAAACTGAGAAATAGCATTTGGAAATCACCTATTTTGGTGCTGATGATCTCAGTTTAAATCTGACTATGATCAGGCATATATATATATATATATATATATATATATATATATATATATATATATATATATATATATATATATATATATATATATATATATATATATATATATACAGGTGAGACTTTTATGACTTTTTTTATCACATATTAATTTGCATGGATTAACCTTTTAAAACCAAAAGTAACACAGATTACTTAAGATGTCATCCAAACTCAAAGTTAAGCAATCTGAGAGAAAGAGAGATAAAAGATAAATTATGTCAGAGTCAGCAGGGTCATGATTTCCGTCGGGTCTAACTTAGTAGGTCGCTGAACACCCACCCAACCGAAATCACCCAACCACCCGCCAAGCAATACAGAAACACAAACAACCATGACACACACAAAAACCCAGCTCCCCTCCACACCCTCTTAATCCTTTGCAGGTGACTGCTGTGTGTGATGGTTAGAGAGGAAGAGCCATAGGGAGGGAGCTTTTGTGAAACAGGAAAGGGTGGGAAAGTGATTTAAGAGGAAACTGTAGGTTTACTGTTTATTTTCTCTGAGAGGGTGTTTGTGAAAACCCCTGGAACAAGAAAAAGAAAGAAAATGGATTGTTGTATTTTTGCTTTTAGCTGAGCACTTTAGGAAGGTAAATGGTTACAGCGTTGGTTATATAGATTGTTTTCATACTGTGGAATAAAAGCAGAGGCATGTGGCTTAACATCTTTTTACATTTTTAAAAAGCGTTTGTGTAAATGCATGTTATAAATGAAAGCTGTGTCTTGATACATTTTTGGCAAGCCTAGACAATGTTGCAAACACATAAAAGACAGTTACGACACAACTATGCCCAAATACTTATACCTGTCCGGACAAACCTACTTGATTGATGTGCTTTGGCCTCTGGTCACAGTTTAATTAAACTGTACATCACTGTGTTGCATGCAAACTGTAATGCAGTGGATTTTTTTCTCTCTCTCCAGCCTTTATCAGCCTTCCCCCTGTTTCCTTTTTCTGCCTTTTTGTTTCTACCTCTGTTCTTCCTCACGTCTCTGTCTTCCATACACATGCAGTGCTAACATGCTAAATCATGCAGCCCAAACTGCAAGTTGCAGAAGTTTCTCCTCACTCTCTTGCCTCTTCTTCCAGTATTATTAGGATTTCCTGCAGAGCAGAGCAGTGTGTCCCCCACTGCTGGGTTGGAACTGCAGGGTCACACTGGAAAGCTAAAGCCTTCATCCTGCTTCCACTTCACTTTGCTCCTTTAGATGGGCCGTTTTTTATCCTGACCTCCAGGATAGCCAGAGAAGGAACAGTTCACAGCTCACAGAAGGCTGAGAACTATTCAATCTGAAACAACTCACTCTATTTATGATGCAGGAAAAACACTGTGCCAAAACTGCAGTTTATCTCACATCATACAAAAAATACACCCTCAAAACTCACTATCTTTTCACTGGTCGGACAAGCTGAAGAAGAAAAAAAAAAGGCGTCTGGATCACTTGGCTCACAGCCACAAACAAACTGAGCATTAAGACACACAATCAACATCACACACCTCTGGTTGCGGGTGCCTGGGTGAACAAGAGAGGGCAATAATTGAAAATTGGCTCGCTTCAGAAAGCGTGACACAAAAACCAAGAGGGGAACCAAGAGCATTTTTCACTGTTTCTATGCGGGAGTTTCAGAGTCCTTGGGATGGGTCAGAAAGAGGGTCTGGTCCAGCCTAGATGGCCAAGCTCAGGGCTGGGGTGAAGGCAGGGGGGGTAGGGAGAGGGTTAATTCCTGGCTGCCATGGCTAATGCCTCAATCTTCTTGCTCCCCTCGCTACAACAACATGGGATCAACAAAGACAGGATCAACAAAGCTCCAGCCAAAATCCTCCGACGCACTGACACAGAAAATTCCCAGTCCTCCCTGGGCCGCACAGGGAACAGCAAACACACACTAACAGACACACACACACACACATACACATATCTCCGACTGCTTAGGGAACAACAAACAAAGGCGGTAAATACAGCTGCAGACGGCTGGGCAGATAACAGCCAATCCCTATCCCCAACTTGTTCCGTGGCTCAGTGGCTACTGACTGCCCTCTGCAGCTCGCTGCCTTGGCCATGCCATCTACACAGCACAAACACCTGCTGCTTAATGCTTCAACTCACTCAATTACAGCAGCCCTTGTCAAAGTGCAAACTTTCTCTTCGCCTACAACAAAACTTTTTCCCACTTGTAGCTTTTTTTCAGTGTATTTTCGGACGTGTCTGCAGCCAACCTCTATCATAATGGTTTGTGTTCCAAAGAATATCAAGTTATGATTTCCTCTAATCATATTTCAGTTTAATAGATTACATAAACAGAGGCGTTAGAGGGGGTGGCCTGTGGTGCCACTGGGCCCTCCTGAAACATCAGGGCCACTGTCTGCCCAACTTCAGCAGTAACACAAAGCAGACACCTACTGGCCAAGGCAGATTCCATACTCACAAGTGTTGCCAAAAAGTAGGAATGCACGATATTATCGGCATAATATCGGTATCGGCTGATAAAAGCTTAAAAACACGTTTATCAGTATCGGCAGATATGAAAATTTCTGCCGATAACCACAGCCAATAAGGTGCAATTCAGTTAGGATTATTATTATTTTCCATCTGAAAAATAGGCTCCTTAAATAAAATGTAGCACTTCATTTATTTGCACTGCAGAGCTCTGTGTCTGTCACCAGGTTGTTACAGTAGCTCTAAAATAATCAAATGCAACTTGGTTATGTTTAAAAATGCATTGTACATTTAAATCTAAATCTAATGATCTAAAGAAATTATTTTTCTGTATTTCAATACTGAACATCTTGAATTTGAAAAAATAATATATTTCTTATGTTTGATAAAATCAAATGTTTTTTGTCTTGTTTTATGTGTGTTTCTTAAACAAATAAGACCGTCACAATTAGAGTAACATAAATTCCAGTACAGGATAGACTTAGCTTTCTTTACAGTGAAAAAAACAAACAAACTTGTGATTATCGGTATCGGTATTGGCCAAAAGGCCATATCGGCATATCGGATATCGGCAAAAATCCAATATCGTGCATCCCTACCAAAAAGCACCAGTTGTCGGCACCAGAGGTACCAAAAGCTCAAAACAAGAGTCAACAGCAGCAGGAGAAAATAATGTTTGGCATTAGCAGAGAAGATTTGGCAATTTTTTCACAGGAGTAGCCCTCAAACTCTTTTCTGCTACTCATCACACAAATGCACGTTTCTTACAAATGTGGCACCATTGGCACAGAAAATACACAACAGATAAAATCTGATCCCTTTGTGGATCATTGTCACAAAAATAGTGCTTCCTCAAAGTGTAATCAAGGGGGAAACACTGTATCCGGCTTTCAAATGACAGAAAGGGCAGTGCCTTTAACCATGAAAGAAAGCACCAGAAATTTACTTTTCCTTTTTTTAACTGAGATGTTTATTTACCCCTTTAACAAAATCCACGATAATTGATGTATAATTTGGTTTATATTTTTGTACCACATTTATTGGGTGGTTTTGGAAACTTTTAGGGTCAAGTTTTGGCAAGTATATGCATTCTTTAATGCAGAAAATTCTTACTTTAAAAAATGAGTAAGAAATTGAGATGTTATTCTTACCACAACTTCTTGAAAATCAGCAATGATTTCCCTGAAAAGTATGTGGATGATTTCATTAGAGAAGCCATTCTGAAAAGGGCCAAAATACAACTTCAGTTGCCTGTAGCTGGATGAAAACCCTCATAGGGAAAGAATCTATTTTCAAAAACCTTCGAACAGGTTTTTTAAGGAAACCACTAGGGATGTCCCGATATTACATTTTCCCATCCGATACGATACCGATTCTGCAGCATTGAGTAATGGCCGATACAGATATTAATCAGATACGATTGCATTAAACATGCATACTTTTATTACTTATTTTGTAGTATGTCTGTCATGTTAGAAAAGGCTTGATTAAGTGATATCATTCAAACAAAGAACTGTAGTCAGCAACAGTAGGTATGAGGAAAAACTGACCCATTTATTACTAACAAATGGGTAACAGAAACTGCTTATATCAGAGTGCTAATATCAGAGATTTTGGATGCATTCCGATACAATACCAATACTTGTTTTTTTGCTGATATCGGACCAATATCGCATACCAATATTGGACTGGGACACCTCTAGAAACCATGTCTCATGTTGAGGAGATAGAGAGCTTTAAAACTCGTGTATCAAATAAGAACTATTTGGGTTTACGGGATTAAAATGCTTTTGCTTGCCACCCTAGCTTCCTCTTTATACGCTGCGTCTGATTTGACACGCATCTTGTGTTTTGTTACTGATGCTCGCTCTGTTCTGAGATTCTTTGCTGCTGCTCCCCCAGCCTTGGATTTTTATAACTACACATGGAGGAGGGGCCTGCTCTTCCCATCTCTTTGACACGACAGGTGGGCAAGTGAAATGACAGGGAGACTCAGCAACAAATATAGCCTATTGTATGCAGTTAACAAATTCTTCTGACAAGAGTTGTACTAACTAAATTTGTGTTTAAATTTTTATTGAACATAAGTTGTTTTTTTTTCACATAATGCCATCCCTGGTATAAATTAGAGTCTAAGTTCAATGATCTCAACAACAACAAAAAATAATAGTAAAAATAGTAATGCATATTGTGATTGTCATGCCACTTTAGTCTTACTTTAATGTTATACTCCCTTTCAGCAGACTGTCTGCTATAATTTGGTGTTAGTTGCAGGTTTGTACGATAATTTGTTACCTGACAGTACATAAACATATTTCATATTCTGGATCTTAGTATCCAGAATATTGCCAGGATCTGGATCGTACTTTTACATCTGTCAGAAGTTATCCTGACCTTGTTTTGCAAAGCAATCCAACCATTAATCGTAAAGCTGTGTGCATATGGTGAAAACGGCCCTATCCCACAATGATAAAGAATGCTTTAAAAAAATCCTGGATCTAGACAGTGATTCAAATCACCTTCAGAATTTAATCACTTCTTCTTTATCCCATTTTGAACATTGCCTGAAAATTTCATCTAGATCCATTTGTTACTTTTTGCGATATGTTGTTCACAGACTAACAGACACAGACTCTCCCAAAAACATAACCTCCTTGGTAATAATAAAATAAAAAGGTCTGGAGATTCCACCTGCACGTTAGTATGAATAAACACACCTCAGCACTATGGGTGCAGGAAAAGGCCACTCTGGCCTGTGTTCAGTGAAGTAGAAAAGGCCTGACATCACCCTGCACAAACACACTAGTGTCTGGATGAAGAGACAGAGATTCTGTGCAAATGAAGAGATAGTGAGAAAAGAGAGAGGCAGAGAGTGATAAAGAGAGAGAGGGAGGAGATGGGAGGTTACAGCAGCCCTGCCTGCAGAAGGGTGTTTGATGTAATCCAGGAAGTTAGTTCAGTAACTCCATCCCTCCGTCCCTCAGTCTTATTGAAGGACAGCAGAAGGAGGGATGAAGGAGGCCCTTGTCTGGAGAGCCAGGGGTTTTCCACATCTGTCCTCCGCATTGTAGCCAGCCTCTCTAAACAGCCCAGGAGTCTGTTATGGCTGGGGGAGGCGGAGGCGCACACACGCACGCACACACACACACACACACACACACACACACACACACACACACACACACACACACACACACACACACACACACACACACACACACACACACACACACACACACACACACACAGCAGCTATGTCTGAGTGAGCCTTGTGGAACGCTTTAACACTGATTGCAGTTAAGCGTTAAATCATCCATACTAAAGTTACCAGTGAGAGAAAACACATCAGTGCAGGATTCATAGCTGGGCGATGTCTGTGTTTCATGCTTGTTGATGTGCGCATGCATGTGTGTGTGAGTGTGTGTTTATGAAACACCAGTCACGCAACACTGCCCTGCCTGCTGAAGGGATCCTTGTCTTTCTTTTTTCTCCCTCACCTCTTTTTTCCCTCCTCTGGAATGCTCACACTCGCCTTTTCTTTCTTCGGGATATATGACAGGTGGCCCCCCTGCTCTGAACCCCCTCTCCACGCTGTGCCTCACAACAACACACCAACCACAGCTTATAGGTGCCACATAAACAAAGATGAGCACATACACTACACTGGCTGGGCTCTATAGTAGAGGCCTGGAGCACGAGCTGCAGGGAGAGGTGACTCATCTATGCCCCTTGTGGACACACAGGAAAGTGTCTGAAAGTGCAGGTTAAAGCGAGGAAAGGAGATCAGAGACAGGTCAAGGTGGTCTTCAAATTCTCACAATTCAACAAGATAGTAGTTTCTGCTTGAGAAAAACCCCACAAGGAAAACATCCATTGATTGATTCTACAGGGTTTTTTTTTATGAAGACAAAACAAAAAAGAGAAAGTACCCAGGATCAACTCACTACTAGCACAGGCAGAGCTTCAAACAGAGCCAGACTTACTGGTGTAAAGCCATCTAGTGTGACCAACAATGGTGAGTAACAGGTTGTTTATTGATAACACACGTTATCCAAGCTTATGCCAAAAAAAATTCCAGGCAGATCCCTTGAGCAGCACCAGATAAACTGGTGAACAGCCATCTTTCTTGGTAAGTGCACTAAAGCTTCTACAATTCTAATCAATGTTATGAGGTGTAATGTACAGCATTCCCCCTGCATCAGTTGGAGCAGAGCTGCCAGGAGATAGGACGTGTAAATGTGACATAATGCCAGTCAGGGGTGCACTACTCTCTGTTACCAGCTGCAGAGACGAGTCCTTCATAGTAGTACGGAGACTACTAAAAAAAGGAATCGGAAAATGAAGTAAGGGAGGTTTAAGCCAACAGATGATCAACACATTCACTGAAAATCATAACCCCCAGCCCAGGGAAACAAACTTTCTACGAAGGAACAGGATGTTGGAAGCCACTTTGTTACAGCTCAGCTGTTCAGACAAACAGTCTGCCTGACCGCCTCTCTGCCCCACCCTCAATCTCACCTTGGCTTTGAATAAAACTGAACAGCAGGAAGAGAAGGTTTTTTTTCTTGGTTTGTTTTGAAAACTTGATAAACTCAGAAAATAACGCTGAATTCTGTGCTTTGTCTATTGTTTGAAAACAAAAAGTGCTGAACTGAACTGTTAGATTATTGTTTCTCCTGATAAACAGAGAAGTAAGCTGAAGCTTCTTGCGTTGATCAGTGGGGAACGGTTGATTAATTATTATATCTCTCCATTCATGAGGTTTTTTTTCAGATTTTGTCACATTCCTGTATGATTGCATGACTTTTTAAATCATCTTTAACTGCTGACTTCTTGGTGTCGATTTTTAAAGGTGACTTATGGAAGATTAACTTGTCAGGACTTAATTCTGAAAGTGACCCAAGAAAATAACACAGTAAAATAAAATAGTCAGATCCTGAAACCGACACAATGGTATAAGAAAGTCTTGCATTAAATAGTCAAGCCAAAGGTTATTATATGGTCAAGTACCGTGCACAACTCAAGGCCTTTTTATTTCCTTCCTGAATTTCCTCAATGTCACTTTTCTTAGCAAAGCAGTCACTCCATATTATTTCTTTCATTCTCTCCATTTCCACCATTTTTTCCTGCTCATCTCAGCAGGATGACATGTCATTGTAGTGGGCGTTTGACAGTCAAACACATTTCAATGTAATTGCCACCTCATAACGTCATAATTACCATAGACGCTACAGCACTCACTTCTGAGAGGCTTGACAATAATGGGAAAGCTGTAATGATAGGTGCATATCATGAAGCAAAAGCACACACACACACACAGACACACACACACATACAGGCCAAAACAGCTTTGTTCCCACATGTCTACTCTGGTCCTGGCCTTTTTTTTTTTTGTGCTGTTCCTCTTCATGTAGATATCTCCCATTTAATTCAATTAAAACTTTTAAACAACCTAATTGGAAACAACTGCCTGGAAAAATTAAATTACATAAACAAAACTATTCTGACAGATTACGTCTAATATTAGGCATCTGGGCCTTATTAGGCTGCAGTAATAACAGCACCAGCACACGGGGAGGACAGGGGAGCAAGCCATTTTCTGCTGTATTAGCTTTGACTGGCCACGCAACCAGTAGGTGGGTTTTGTGTGTGTGTACGTGTGTGAATATGTGTGTATGTCTATAGGAGCGGTGCACCCGGCAATAGAGCACTGTTTATTTATCCTCTATTAGGGCAGGGGCAGACATTAAACCCAAACAGGCCCTGAGTACCCCCCCCTCCATCAATTCCCTCCCTCTGGCTCAATTAAGAACATATGGGAAAAGGGGCGCGCTAAAGGTAAAAAGGAGGGGATGGGAACACATGTGAAGAAGTGTCAGCAGCTATGTGTGTGCCTCCCTTAAGGCCCTAAAGTTGAGTTGTATTAAAGTTTAAAAAAAGTCTTTCTTCTCTCCAGCAGTTGTCACACAGT
The DNA here is from genome assembly GCF_033239565.1 of Halichoeres trimaculatus. Lineage (NCBI taxonomy): Eukaryota > Metazoa > Chordata > Actinopteri > Labriformes > Labridae > Halichoeres > Halichoeres trimaculatus. The sequence continues at coordinate 22,285,724 of NW_027437179.1, forward strand.
TTGTGGCCTGTTCATCATGTTTTTCTGCTCATCAGGCACACAAGGTGTTCCTACACGCTGACTCCCAGCAACTAGTGAGCTGAGAGCTTTACAGCAGCAGGTAGCGACTTGTATGCTGAACCAGCGCGGCTGTAGACGGGGTCCTGGGGCGGCCCGCAATTTTTAAGAGCTTCTGCTGCAGCTGTTGTCAAGGTCAACTCTCTTTCTCTTAAACCCTCTCTTTTTTTTCCCTCCCTCAAAACTTTCTCTCTGATCTCCGACTGACCCTCAAACTGCCTCTCGCTGTCTGTCTCCCTCTCTCTCACTCACACTCCCCTGCTGTGGTTTCAGCCCATGTCATCACATCAGAGTCGACAGCTCTAATCACTGTGCAGAGCGGACGGGCTGTAAAACATGGCAGGGACTGACAGCAGGGCTCAACACACACACCTTTCATCTTCCTGCACTAGCACACGGACCCTCACATATACAGCCACTTACAGGCAAACACACACATGCATATTTACACAGCTCAGTAATTTGCACTCATGTGCAAGCACACACATACACGTACACACACATGCACAAATACATGGAGACCTCGTGTTTCTGCAGTCCCCTCTCAGGCGTGTTGTAGTCACGGTTTCCCGCCTGTGTTATTCCCTAACCCCAAACACGGTGTTTCTTGAGTAAGGAGGAGGAGGAAAAAGGGAGGATCTGTCAATCAATGTCTGATCCACCTAATCCTCAGGTAAGACAGGAGGCTTTAGGACGGAAGACTGTCACAGGCCAGACAGAAACACAACCTCACACACACTAACATCTGACCCTGGATGGCTACTCACATCTTCTTTACAATCTAAATTAATTTCAGGTGTCAGCGTTGAAGAAACGTATAAAGACGTCTGTTTTTTTAGAGCAATTTAAGGTTTTATCAGAAATGAAATCTGAGTCCCTCAGCAGGAAAACTAATTTTAACATGCTTAGCCACAATAACCATCCACAGTGGTGGATAAAGGGAGCACAAACCTGCATTCACACACATTGCAACAGGCTGGAAAAAGTACAAACGTGTTTTTTTTTTTAAAGTTTGTAATTGACTTTTGTTCATTTTACATCTGCAAAATAAAGTAGATGCTTGGTTATTATTCGTGTGTCCAAGTGTCTGTATTCACTTACACACATACACGATCTGGAAAAACCAGAGTCCTTTGTCAGGTTGTACAATTGGTTTCTTCAAGGGTTGGGTTTAAACAGCCTCATTTTGTCCTGTTGAAAAAAGTCAAAGCTGAATTTGAAAAAAAAAAATAAAAAACCCTTTTCAATGTTTATCTTCGAAGATAAGGTTTTAAAGGAGAGCAATCAAATGTTTGGGTATTTATGAGTTTTGCCATTCAAAGCAAGCAAATTTGGGAGTTATATAGGCATTCAAATTATTTTTGAGCTTGGTGGAGGAAAAAGGACCAGTGCCTCTCAAGGTTGGTCTGATTGTAGTTGAAGTGGGTTGGTGTCCTTGCACTGTCCAGTCCTTGTATTCTCTCTAGTGTTTGTGAAGCCGTATTTTTGTGCAGGTGTGTAATGATTAGTGTGCACGCCCATGCATGTGTTTGCATGCATGTACACATTAATATAAAAAACATCTTTTATTGACAGCCACTGTGCTCCCGATACAAAAGAAGTCTGAATTCCGAGTCTGGAATTCATTAAGGACACGTTAGCATTCAGCAAGACAACAAGATCAAACACTGAATAAATGCCGAATGCTTGAAAAGTTTAAACAGTTTTACTCAAGTTCAACAAATAAGGAAAATATTCACGAGGACACAAATAACTAATTAAAAAGAGGCTGCTATTATCTGGTCACGAGCTCAAATTATCACTGCATACCAAGAACTTCTCAATGATGATACAAAAATATTTTTCATAAGTCTGAAAGAAAAGTGTTGACAAAGAATAAAACTGTATGAAACTTAAATTGTTTGTCCTTGGGCATTATTGGAATACAGAATAGCTGTGATACATTCTCTCCAAGATATAGCCATGAGGAAAGATTGAGATCTTAGAACCACCTGAGCACCAGGCAGGATTTCACCTGCTTTAAGTCACTAAAAAAACACCTCAACAATAAAGATGAAGTTGGTTGTGTGTCCAGTGCTGGGGAGGACGAGCAAGGCTGCTTTTCTGAACTGTTAAAGGGCATCCATCGGCAGGAAGAGCATGTGTTATTTCAACCAGAGCTGTGGGTTTAAAATTAAATCCATTCATCAATAGGAAAAGATAATGGTGGAAGTGAGTTTTAAACCTGTGGAAGAAAAACTTTTACTGTGGCAAAAAAAATCTTTGCATCCCCCGAGTGAGGCTAAACCATAACATCTCTGTGGTAATATAATGCACATGGGGGACAGTTTAAGTGATGCACGTATCCTTTTCAATGTCGCCCTAAGGGTTCGATGGGTAAGAGGGAGTGAGAGGGTGGAGCTCTGTGTGTGTGTGTGTGTGTGTGTGTGTGTGTGTGTGTGTGTGTGTGTGTGTGTGTGTGTGTGTGTGTGTGTGTGTGTGTGTGTGTGTGTGTGTTAAAATGAGTGTCAGGAAACAGGATGGCTTTAGAAGATTTATCACTGCTTGATCAGGTTGCGAGTGAGTTACTGCTGTTACCCCCCACCCTCCCCCCCTAAGACCCCCCCCATTGCCCAGGGGCCAGGGTGGTATATCAGCCTCTATATGACACATGCATACACGCACACACACAATACACATGCATGTACACACGCATAGCGGGGCAGTATATCAGTTTGTCTGTGACAAGGCTCTGTGTGTGTCTCTCCCATCATCTGGCCATTAGACAGTAATGGCTGGGAGAGGAGAGTAGGGTTTCCCTGTGGGCTCAATACAACAGCATTTATTACACACAACAGAAGCACCATCCTGGCCCTGCCACTCACCGAAGAGACATGGGAGAGGAGGGCGGAGGGGGAGGAGGGAGAAGATGCAGGCAGGGATACAGCGGAGGGAGTGTGGAGGGTAGGTAGAGTGTCAAGAGTTCATGGGAACTTTGTGCGCACATGTTATTCAAGTGTCCACCTTTCTACATCTGGAAAAAACACTTGTGGAGTTTAAGTAAAACTGGAGAACATTTTGCTGACAAAGTTTTGTCTTTCAGAATAATACAAAACTAAATGCATTATGCCTCATCTACATCTGATACTATAAGTTGTTTTAGCAGACTCGCGCCAAACTCGGTTTCATTCAGAGGTTCACATCTGTGTAATGTCTATCAAAACGTAAGTACAAACTTTTTCCAAAAAAAGAGTCCAATCAATGTGCTGAAGGTTCTTCTACATTAGTGGTATTTGCTCTGGAGGAACCAAGGACTTAAAGGCTAACATCTGAAATACACCAAATACGTGCGACTCCATTGCGCTTAAACCGGCTGCGTGTTCAGTACGACAAGCTGCATGACTGAAAGACAGCTGGAGACACAAGACTGAGGAGTTCCTGCCCTTCCCTCTCCATTGATAAAGTCTCTCTTCATTCATGTTGGAATATAAAACCTCAAACCTGTTGACTCCTGGTCTGGCTCCACTCATCAAATCCGTTGATCATCGTAGTCAAGCCAATTGAGAACTGATTTTGGCACAGTTTGTTTTATTTTGAAAGTCACTTGATGTTATAGGTAGTTCCCAGTCACTACTGCAACACGACGGACCAGCAACCACGTAATACACCTTTCTGCATATAATGTCCTCAGACATTGCTTGGCAGCTTCACCCATGGCTGCTGCCAAGCAATGTTATGGCTGTTTGACTTTTCTGCATTTCACATAGTGTTAAAGATAGGGATGTACGATACTAATACCAGGTTTTGGGCCGATACCAGCCTTTTTTCAAGGTATCGGTACTCTTGAAGGCTGCAGATACAAACAGCAGATACTCTAGGCAAAAATATCTTACATCGAGCAAGTCCTCCTTACCACTAGATGCTGCTAACTGCTGCGGTTTAACACCACTTCAAATGTGCGCCAGGTCCAAATAAGCTATACTGATTGGAGGCTTCAAATAACACATTCACAATTCTTCTTTATTTAGCTTTTAAAGTAAGGGATAATCTGATAGATCCACTCAAACAGAAGGGACAAGGGGTTTCGTCACACCCTTCCAAGGTTATATTTCCCACAATTATGTATCCCATGTACAGAAGCTAACAGTTTTACCTAACCTTGTCTCTGGAACCAACAAGCAGAAGATAAACTTGCAGATCGATTTGACAAAAAGAGTGGTCATCAATTCTTCTTCTACCACTTAACCTGTTCAGGGTCGCAAGTAGCTAGAGCCTGTCCGGCTGTCTTTGGGCAAGAGGCAGGGTGCACCCTGGATTGGTCGTCAGCCAATCACAGGGCCAACACAGACAATCTCTCATGCACACTCTCATACCTGTGGGCAATTTAGAATCATCAATTAACTCGATAAACATGTTTTTGGACCGTGTGGGGGAAGCTGGAGTACTCAGAGAAAACCCTGTGTTTGTAGCCACCGTACCACCTTGCAGCCCTTGTGTGATCGGTTTGTGGGAATTAGTAATCATCGTCAAGGGTTTTTAATCAGAATCAAGTATCTTACACAGACAGAAGATCAGTAAGAAAGCCAGGTAATATAAAAAAAACTCAACCGCTCTTAACTGTATATCATTTAGTCACCTTGATAGTTGCTCAAGGAAAGATCACCTGCTTTTATCAAGGTGTTTGATGGTAAATGTCAGTCATTCAAACAAATAAATTCCTCACTGTGCTCTACACTGACATAGGCTAAAGAATGTTGACTGCAGGCTTTTTCCACATATAAAGTCTCTGTAAAGCAAAGGGTAAATGTCAGTGAAGTACTGAAATTCTTGTTTTATCTCACTTTAGAAAAGGAGAGAATTTTCTTTCTTATTTTTGTTCAACTCCTTTTGGTAAATCAACAGACTAACAACACAATAGTGAAGTTATTGTCGAAATGCCATGTAGCTAAATGCCACTCTGAGCTGAAGAATAAAGGCAAAGGCTGAGAAAGAGTGATTACACAATGGGAAGACAAAGCATTGAAGAGCACTATTCAAAATAATGGAACATTGCATATTTGACAACAGATAAAGGATTCCTTCCTGTGCTTCTGATACAGTTTAGGTCCTCCTGAGTGAGCCTCCTCTGTAACCCCCACAGCAGGATTAAGAGGCGTGAAAAAGAAGGGTTTCACATGCGGGACACTGGGAGGTACATCATGTTAGCGTTTCACAAAACATGAGTGAATGGGCTGTAATTCCCCAGTTTAAGTCCCTTATTTCCATTTTGTCATGTCTGAGCGCCTGTCATGCTTTTGAACAAACATTGACATAATTAAAATGCAAATGCAGTTTGGTGGTGGAGGAGACAGAAAGAGATTTCTAAGCTGATATGCACACAGATACAGACGCACAGAAGGAGAAACACACACACCCACACAAACACAGATAAAGCCTTACAGAAAGCACACACAAGCAGAATCTATGTCGATATAGCAAACGATGACAAAGGTTTAGAACAAATTCCCTCTTTGAGCAAAAAACTTTTGAGGACCATGTAAGTGGGTTTGTGTGGAGGAGCGCACTGTTGTGTACGTGGGTTTGTGTGTGCACAAACACACAGGGCTCGGCAGGCTTCAGGCTATCCAGCCCCTGGCCTTTATTAAGAGCAGTTGTTTGATGAGAAAAGAAGCTGGCCTTCACTCCAGGGCCCGGCAGAAGCCTGGGGAGTGGGTAAGTGGGTTAACCCAGAGGCCCAGACAAAGCCTGAGGAATGGATAAGTGGGTCACCCGCCCTCAACTGAACACTCAAAGGATACACTCTGACTCTTCTCTCTTTTATTATTAGAGCTGGTCTAATGTGTGAAGGGACCTCAGGAAGGAACACAGCACTTGTCTCTGCATGAGCTATTGAACTTGTGTGCGTGTGTGTGTGTGTGTGTGTGTGTGTGTGTGTGTGTGTGTGTGTGTGTGTGTGTGTGTGTGTGTGTGTGTGTGTGTGTGTGTGTGTGTGTGTGTGTGTGTGTGTGTTTGAGAGTGTGACGGTATGTGCTTGCATGTGTGTATTTGTGCGTTGTGGTAGCCAAGAAACAGAAAATGTAGCCATCCTTAAAGACGCAGCGTTATTAGAAGCAAGTTCAAGGCTGCTTCACAGGAACATGCAGTGCTCCTATAGTGTGAACCACACAGGAGAAACTGATACAGAAGAAGAGTGGGAGCATGTGAGAAGGATGCTCACATCTTGGACTCCATGGGGTCGAGCACACTAAGATGAATACAGCACAGAATGGCCATTATGATGCTGTCAGTCATACACAACGTACTTATGTTATTTGCTCTAGCATTGTGTTCTACCGTGTATAGAATACAGTTTATAATCACAAATCTCACAATGTTATTTCAATTATTATCTTAACCTTGAGCAAGATGCTGTTATGAGCGGTTATGCAGCCTGTGTTGTTGATCCCTCTTAACTCAGCCATTATATATAAGAAAACTTCTGCGGGGAAAAACTGCTGTATGTTTGCATTTGTTGATGCTGGCTTGTATTCTTTTTATAAGTCATTCTTTACTACTGTCAGTCTAATAAATACCAATCATGGCAAAGCACAGTTGGCATTTATAAAAGAATTATGAACACTAGTTATAAATGAAAGCTCAAGCCTTGGGCTCCAAAAAAGGCAAAAGGAATGCTTCTGCTCAATCAGACTTGCTTGAGCCCAGTGAAGGTAGTTCTGTAAATCTGAAGATTGGGGGTTCAATTCCATGTGTAGGATTAGTTAACACTTAGCAGCCTCAGCTATCAGTGTAGGCATGTGGTACAAACTCTAGGAAGCTCTATATAAATGGGTGAAAGAAAGAGTCAAGTGGTGTAACCAATGTTTCTCGTAAAAAATCTGATATTGTGCAAAAAAGCGTACTATGAATATGGTTTAGCGGCCTACAAAATATGGAGAAGTCATTAAAGGGGGGGCTTTGAATAGTTATGAGCCATACTGAATAGCTCTTTAGCTTGAAATGCCCATCCCTAGCTATTTCTGGGTGTGTTGCAGGTGGTCTTCTAAGACTGCGCACAGTTGAAATGAGGAGTCAGTGCATTTTACTGGCTATGGAGAGTTTGGGAGAGCAGTGAGCACAGGAGGTGAGAGCTGTGTCCAAAATTTGCCTGCCCTCTGCTGTGCCATTCAGGCCATCATTGTGCACACGAAGCAGCTGGTTGGTGCTGTGTCTGGGCTGACGTTGATTGTAAATGCCCTGTCAACGGTCAGTGGAGATGGTAGACAGCTATAAGTATCTAGAGCCGCGTTTCCACCAAGCAGTCCGGGTCAGTTCGTCTCGGTACGGTGCGCTTTTAGCGGCGTTTCCACTGACTCATCCCGGGACAGATCCCTAAAAACCAAGACGAGCCGTCCCACTTTGTTGGGACCCTTTCGTATGGGTGCCAGACTGAACCGATCCGCTCTCGGGAGGTGGAGCAACACACTGCAGAAGGTTGATTGGTCAAAAGAATCGTCACTTACCCCAACAGCGGCTGCATTTCTCCTGGCAGCACACAGACTTATCTGAAACGAAGCTTGATTGCACTTTGTAACAGAGAGTTACATGAAAATCACAGAGAGGACGAAATGCTGCATGTCTTCCATCCATGCTCTTTGTTTACTGTGTCGCGTTTTCTTCTTTGTTGGATTTAATCGCGGGGTAAGCTGCTACGGCGTCGCGCTATTGTTTACCAGCTGCGGCTTCCGGCATCCGGCTTAAACGCCGCCTACCACAAGAGGGCACAGTTTGCTGTGGAAACGCAAACGGGATCAGACTTAACTGTCCCAAACCGTCCCAAACCGTACTGAACCGACCCGGACTGCTTGGACGAAACGCAGCTTAGGAGTCCACATTAACAACAAGCTGGACTGGACGGACAACACTGAGGCTCTCTACAGGAAGGGGCAGAGTAGGCTGTTCTTCCTGAGGAGGCTGAGGTCTTTTAACGTCTGTGGCGAGCTGCTGCGGCACTTCTACCAGTCTGTCGCGGCAAGTGCCCTCTTCTATGCTGTGCCATGCTTGCCACGCCGGGGCGATGGGGGCAGGCAAGCTCAACAAACTGGTGAGTAAGGCAGTGGTGGGAGCCAGCCTGGAGAGTTTGGAGGAGGTGGCGGAGCAGAGAACGAGGAGGAGACTGCAGGCCATATTGGACAACCCCACCCATCCCCACTATAGTGATCTGGAGGGGAGGAGGAGTTCTTTCAGCCACAGGCTGATTCCCCCTCGCTAGACTACCAAGCGCTTCGGACAATCCTTTGTGCCAACAGCCATTAGACTGCACAATAAAGAAGGGGATTCAGTACACTGCAGATCAGGGCGGAGGCACTAAGGGAGGACTCCCTTTTGCACCTTTTTTTGAATACAGACTTGATTTTGCATTCTTTGTACATGGCTTTGACTTTTCACTTTTCTATTTCTGCTTTTCTTTACCCTGTTTTGGCCGTTTTTATTTATTCTATTGTTTAACATAAATTATCTTTTTAACTTGTTTTTATGATTTATCTTATTATCTTACAGTATTGTAATGTTGCTAGCCTGACAAACCGCATCTCCCCTACAGGGACAAATAAAGGTTTCATTCATTCATTCATTCAGTGGTAGTGGTCCTTCAACTGAGCTTCTGGTGAATGAGGAGAGAGGTTCATCTCCTGGGCTCTCCGGACAGCCCAGGAGATGAACCGGGTGGAGACCAGGGCGGCCGGTGAAAACACAAAGCTTTCGTTACAGTCCAACTGTGATGTTACACCTGTGGAAGATGCTCTCTCTTTCATTGCACTACTGCGCCACAATGACTGCAGCAGTCTATGTGTGTTTCGAGCGATAAAGGAAACATTTCTATGTCAGAGCTATGACAGTAGTCTAGCATTCATGTACTGAAAAATTTGTAAACAAAAATAATTTTTCAAGTTGGACAGTGTGCAGGACTTCTGCTCTACTACACACCTGCCCCAAGAGTGTACAGTAGGACTGTATAGCTCCTTTTTTCATTGCTGACATTAAAATGAGAAAAAAAAGAGATAATGAAACATAAAAAAAATCTACAGCTTTCCCCCTGAACACTTCCTGTCAGTACCTTTGTCTAATTACACTTAAAGCTACTCATGGTGCTGAAGTTACTCCCTCCTCTCCGGATCATCGCTTATGTATTGTATTGTAAACTGTCATAAGTACAACAGATAAAATTCATTCACCTATTGAAAATGTAATAAAACTGAAATTTGTCATCTATTCATTTTTTTCCTAATTTTATCTGCAGTAATCTTTAATTGGAATTAAATTTGGGTAACTGCTTAGTTTTTCTGTAATTGTTTTCATAATCTTCATGATGAGCAATGATAAATTGCTCATTCATGCAAAGCAAAAACACAAAGCAGAGTTGATACCTGTTTCGATTCCTGGACAAATATAGAAAAAAAAGAACGAATCATTTTTTTCTGAGTTATATTGTTTTTATGAAAATTATACCAAACTGGTCACATAAGAATTCTTCTGAAGTTATCTTCCATGTTTAAAAATTTTCTGAAAACTCCTCAATGCTGGAGTCCTGTTTTTGTTTGTTTGAGTCCAAAGGTTCACATGAATTCAGATTTCAGGGCCACTTTTGCTTCACTCATAACAGTTAATGAAGTGATAGATATCAAAAGCTACAGACATTGATAATGGCAATGAATGAGGTATAACATCCTCAGGAAGAGAAGCTTGACTACCACAGTGCAAAGACTTCACAACAACACACACACACACACACACACACACACACACACACACACACACACACACACACACACACACACACACACACACACGCAGAAGCACATACTTCAGTGGGGAGATCAGCAGGAGGATCAAGTGTAAAGTCTCTTGTGTCATGGAAAGGCCTTTGATGAAGAAGAACACAAACAGAGAAAGCACGCCAACACACACAGGCGCACACACACAGCCACACACACACACAAACACAAGCGCACACCCCAGTCCATTAATTTCCTTCCAACAATAATTATGTCCTCACCACACTCTCAAAAAGATTTACTTTCTTCTTCTGGTAGCATCTAGTTTCCTGTCATCTGTGGGCCATTGTAGGATTAATAAATGACTCCTGCTCAGCTAATTTTGAGTGACATTCAAAATGCAAACACACATGCAGACACACATGCATGCAAAGACATGGTTCCCACATAAACAAACTGAGTGGGTCTTTGTATTCCGCTGCACATCACCACAACATGGATCAACAGTCCCTGAGGTAACGGCCAAAATAAAGATCTCATTACTTTACTCTCTCTCCCTTTCTCTCTCTCCATGGCTTGTCAGCTGCCAGACCCTGACGTCTCCTTTCATGTTGGCCAGGCCTCTGAGAGGAGCTGAGAGATGCTGAGAGGCGCAGAGAGCCTCCCAGGGCTTTGAGCAGCGTTTGATTCCTGCTAGATAATAGCTGGTTCACTGTCAGCCCCGGGATGATCAGTTAAATCCTTAATCACTGCCTGTCCACTTGCATGACAGTTATTTTAGGGCTCCTTTCTGGACCTTCTCTTCTCTCTTTCCAGCTCTCCGCCTCTCTCCCTCCCTCTGTGAAAAGTAATCCCACAACAGAGGCAACTAAAAAACAGCATGGATGGGTTTAGTGATGGGGGGATACAGGGACAGAGGGCATATTCGTTTCTGCAAGGAGTAAATACTGTAGGTGGGTGCAAGGAGGAAAGGGTTGAAAGATGTAAAACGTGTCCAATTTCTCGTGTGTTTAAACTTCTTTTTCTACATTTAAAAGATTTGCAGGGTACACATCCTTTCTTAAATGTACCAAAAACCTTTATATCACTTCAGGGGGAAAAAATAAATGCTAGTTTCATGGCTTAAAAGAAAAAAAAACTACAAGAACACAACAGAAATCTGGTTTCATTTTTAGCCCAGTGAAAGTTTGGGACTGACCTAACTAATTCTAAACCAAAAAATAGGTAAGAAAGGAACAACTGTGAAGATCATGGGGTGTGTCCAAAATCATTCACTTAGTCACATACTTTCTGAATTGTGAGAAAATTCAAATCCCAAACTCATTTGCACATTTGTGTGTGAATTAAACAGTTGAAGATATTTATGGCTAACGCTGAAAAATATCAAGCACTAGTTTATAAGTGAAAGTTTTAAAGGTGTATTGCATACAACATTGATGTTAAAACCATGTACCTTAGCAACAAGATTTTTAACACAATAACACACATCAAAATGTCCATTCTCAAGTCACTTCTAATATATAACAACTGAAATGGTTGTATCACAGTGCACAACTGTCACAAGGGATGCACTTGCCCAGTAACTTTAAGTAGAAATGCCAGTTTAATGGTGCGTCCCGGTCTACCAATGCACCTTCTACAAGCCCAGAGCTGTACCTGTAGCTAATACCATAAAGTTATAATGTTCTACTACCATGATGCAAACAAGCAGAGATAACAGCTGGCATCCTGTAGTGCAATGTAAAAGAACACTACGTAAAAGTAGTTTTCACAATGTTCTTTTGATAAGTGGTGTCTTCACTTGTGACAGAACAATGGAGCTGATCCCTTTCAGTGTCAGGTTACATACATGAATTGTTCCACAATAATGGTAAACGCAAAGACAGAGAGCCTGATCACAAAAATGCTTGGCACAAGGAAAATGTGCAAAGGAGCCACACATTTCACAATGTCCAGATAAAATAATACAAAGGTTGATATTGTGATTTTCACATACAAATGGGGAAATAATTGCAAGAAATGCAAATGGGTGGAAAAGTTCCTGTAAGATATAGGAAAGCTTCCTGAAAATTTCCATGGAAATTTTAGCTTAGGAATATCGGAAATTTTCAGTGTTTGTTGCCATCAACTTAAAGGAAGTATTCTCCAAATTAAATAGCTGTTTTTTTTTGTATTTTTAACTAATTATTTTTCTTTTTTTAACATTTATGGTTTTTGTAGTTCTGTGAAAGAAACCATTAAAGTTCCCCAGTTCTACAAACTGATTTCTGTCCTTTATAAATGCTGTTTGATGCATATTTGAATGTATGTTTGCTTATGACAAAGATTTATGCCTACTGTTATTAAAAAAAATTGCATAAGACATGTTTTCATGCATGTGTTCTTATATCAAACCAAAATGTTTTATATAAATACTAGGGATGCATGATATTGGATTTTTGCCGATATCCGATATGCCGATATATCGAAACCCCTTTTGGCCGATAGTGATACCGATAATCACAAGTTTGATGTTTTTTTCACTGTAAAGAAAGCTAAGTCTATCCTGTACTGGAATTTATATGTTACTCTAATTGTGACGGTCTTATTTGTTTAAGAAACACACATAAAACAAGACAAAAAACATTTGATTTTACCATAAATAAGAAATGTATTATTTTTTCAAACTCAAGACATTCAGTATTGAAATACAGAAAAATAATTGCTTCAGATCACATGAACTTTAAATGTACAATGCATGTTTAAACATAACCAAGTTGCATTTGATTATTTTAGAGCTACTGTAACAACCTGGTGACGGACACAGAGCTCTGCAGTGCAAATAAATGAAGTGCTACATTTTATTTAAGGAGCTTATTTTTCAGATGGAAAATAATAATAATCCTAACTGAATAGCACCTTATCGGCTGTGCCTATCAGCAGAAATTTTCACATCTGCCGATACCGATAAACGTGTTTTTAAGCTTTTATCAGCCAATACCGATATTGTGCCGACAATATTGTGCATCCCTAATAAACACATATGATCAGGTAAATGTCTTTAACATAAATTCCAGTTTATTCCTGTAAATTTCCCAAAATTCCCCTTGAAAATTTCTAACTTTGGAAATTCCAGGTATTTTGCTTCCCTAATAATGAATACTCTTGCCATATTTCCATCAAAAGTTTATCAAGAAAGTTGAACACTTTGAGGCCTTATTTTGAAAATAGTTAAAAAATTCCGCAGTAGCATGATTTGAAAGGGGAACAGGTAAGGGGGGAGTTGGCACCAGAAGACATGACAAGAGCAAAGACCAAGCTGAGAGGATCTTGTCTTTAACCTGTCAGTATAGACAAAAAGAGGGACCACTCTACTCTACTCTACCTCTCCTCTCCTGGATCTTAAAGGACATTCAAAGCCTCGCAGAGAGACAGGTAAGGTGTTGTCTGTCAGCCTGTCCTGTAAAGGTGTCATTGGCTGAGTGGTGAGGCTCTGGAGATGAACATTCCATGTTTCACGTCCGATCCCAGGGCTTGATCAAGGCTGCTGCACAGCCAGGTGCTGCCACCGCTGACAGCCGCACCTCCAACCCCCGCCTGCCTCCGCCTGGAAGATAGAGGGCACCTCACTTTGACAGAGACAGGAGTTTGGGGGTTGGGGCAGAGCAGACAGTGAGTGGGGATACTTAAAGCAGTTTTGACTACAGACGAATCACAGAAACTTTTAGACATCCTGGACATTGACATCATTAAGTGGGTGATGAGTTAAGAGATCTTTGAAGTTCTGATAATTTGACAGGCTTTGTGGTCACAGCTTTGGTCAATGTGAAGTAAGTTCAGATGTGTGGGATGAAATCATAGCCACAAATGAGGTGCAATACTCTTATTTACCACCAACTCTCTCCAATGACCTATGGAGAATTGTTGAAATAATGCCCCAAAACACTTAGAAGGGCAATGACGTTATATTCCTTTTAATATTTAAGTTCAGGCCGCCGCCTCATGTAGTTCATTTACACTGTAGTTGCTGTTGACCGGTTGGAACAACAATGAGTGAGTCTTGTCAGGAAAATGAATGATCAGATGTTCAGAAGTGATTTGAACATTGAACATTAAGATTATAAGCTATGAGAAGCTAACTAACATTTTATTTACGCCCTTAAACTGGTAGTGGAGGTGGTCACAGCACAATCCAGCAAAGTGTTGGCTATAATCCTATATTTTGAGATCCTAAATCTTATATCTTGAATGTCCACAAGAGTTAATCACACTTTGGAGTAGTTCACAATGCTGTAAGACAAAAAAAAATACATACAATTAGGGCTGCAAGGTATCTCAATATTTTAGGCTCACGATACACATTGTAGATCTCCATATTCTGATTTGTCTTCTAAAACACTAAATAAATGTTAAATTGAACGCTTTGATGCATAAAATGACATCAGTATAATGATTGAAGCAGACCTTTCAGTTGGAGTTTTAAAATTTCAATGCAAAAAGGGAAAATTTCAATCAGGTAAAGTTCAGCAAACCTTTTATTTTAAACCAAACTTCATTAAGTTGAAGATGATTTAATATTACTTTCATTTCCATAAATCAGTTACCTGGACATTGTTGGTCATGCTAAAAGGACTCTAATGACTTCTGTCATTAGAGAGCAGGGGGTCTGGTTGAATTGTATTGGATTCACCTCCTCTCTCTGCTTACTTTGCATCTCAGAGTTCTGTTTCTTGATAAGAAGACATTTTGCAGAATTTTGGTATTCAGCTGTAAAAAAACATCAAACTTCTCTCTGCCATCATGTATAGAGTAGTGCTCAACTGAGTGCCATGACTGAACAGCAAGCTGGGGAGGTGGAAAGGGTAGAGGGCGCCGAAAAGCAAAAGTGAAACTCAAGAATATGTCATGTTCGTTTCTCGTTGTGGAGACCTGGGAAAGAATCAGGCTGGGATCACACAGACAGCTTTGCAAACCTGAATAAGCAACTACACTTTAGAAAAAAAACTACATCTTCTGATGGCTAGTTCCAGCAGGATAACATACCATATCATAAAACTGGAATCATCTCAGACTGTTTTTTGAACATGGCAATGAGTTCACTGTACTCAAATGGCCTCCACAGTCACCACATCTCAATCCAATACAGCACCTTTGGGATGCGGTGGAGATTCCCATCGAATCTGCAGCAACTGAGTGATGCTATCGTATCAATATGGACCAAACTTAAGGCAGTTCTGAGGGCAAAAGGGGGTCCAACCTAGAACTAGCAAGGTGTACCTAATAAAGTGGCCGGTGAGTGTATACTGTATAGTTTGCCACAACCCAGCTAATAGCCAGTCTGTGTTACAATGTCATTGATCTCAAAAGTATGACGAGAAAATAAAGTTGAAATGAATTTTGTGTACAAAAAAAGAGCTGACTTGGCGCCATGTCTTCTTCACAAGAGGCCCTCTTTGAGCAGAGAATGATGGTATTGTGGCTGCGCTGTAATAGTCAGACCATACAACACCGCCTCATTTCCACAAGTCTCAACCTTTGGCCCCTTGATTCTTACAAGCGGCACTTTGCTGTAAAGCACAGGGAGCCTTTCAGCCAATAGAATCAGAGCACAGCTGGAGGTCGGCGGGTCACAGACACACCATGTATGGAAATTCCACAGAGCCAGAGGGGTCAAAGGTCACTCTCAATCACAGTCAAAACAGAGTGAGGAGGCTCCTGCAGCCACAACACATCAACAACAACACTGTGTGTGTGTGTGTGTGTGTGTGTGTGTGTGTGTGTGTGTGTGTGTGTGTGTGTGTGTGTGTGTGTGTGTGTGACTGTGTGTGTGTGTGTGTGTGTGTGTGTGTGTGTGTGTGAGAGAGAGAGAGAGAGGGGAAGGAAGGAAAAAAGACAAGCAGAAGGAGGGAAAGAGGGAAATTATCAAAACATACTGTATAGGGTGGAGAATACAACCTTGTCCTACTTTTTTCTACTTTTTAATAAGATGAAATATTTAAGGTGTTAGTAAGATACATCATTAGCAAGTGAAACAGGTGTTTTTTTAATCTGAATGCTGAGGTAGGATTACTTTCAGCATTTTCATCTTTTTTTCCAACTAAAAGATTTAGCTGCTATTCACAATGAAATATCCAATCCAGGAAATAGGCACCTTTTTTCTAAGACTGTTTTTTATACAAGTACAGATCCTGCTTTGAGAGATTCTCTGTTTCTTTAGTTTCATCAGTTCAGTTTGTTTGGAGTCATGCTGACAAAAAACCCTACAGAAAATGATATCAGCAATTCTATCCCATTTTTATATGCTGAACTAAAGTGACCATCTTCTTAATCCCAACATTTGAATCATTTTTTAATTTTAATACATTTTTACATTGCCTCTTTGTGGTCAGGAACAGCTAACTGTCAAAAAAACAAAGAATCCTGCACATTATGTGAACTCAATAACACTTCAGTCATCACACCCTCATCAGGTAAAATTTATCTGAGTTTTCCATTTTGCCAAGTGGGTGTTTGACTGCAGTTCATGAAAACATAGACCCATTAGCAGGTGTCCTTAACATAGCTTTGTCAATGGGAATTGCAACAGGGGTTGCAGTAGGTGTCGTCCAGAGTGCTTCCAGCTGTGTTTGATGTATTCTCAGAGCTCTTCACTCCACTGACCCATTAGACGTGTGGCCTTTCTGTGATCCTTGAATCCAAATCACATAACATAGCCCGCTTCACATGATATGCACTCCTGAAGACGTTTGTGGGGCTTAAAGTGAAAAAAAAATCAGTGCCTGAAGTCTTTCTATCTATTTTTTGGGGCGCCAAATGCTTAACTTAATGCGTGCACATGCTCACACACATAATACACAGGGCCACGGCCACTGGGGTGGGACCTGGTGAGTCACCCTGCCTGGTCAGCAGATCTGTCAGTTGGTCCACCAGGAGTTTCAGAACCTAGACCTCATGGACTATTATTAGACCAACTATTTGGACAGTTTTACACTGAACAATGTGCATTATTTGTGGCAAATAAATACTTAATCATACCATAGCCCGCTGTTTTTAAGCTGTTCAAAGCAGCTGAAAGCTCTCTGTGAATCAGTCTGAAAACAAACAGTAAAGTCATATCTCCTGTTCATCCCCCCAAAATTAATCTATACACCTTGAAAATAACAACCACACGAAAAAAACACTAGCACTTCACCCTGTGGGGCTCATCATTTAGTGCAAGTACATTAGCTTTAGCTCATGCAAGCATCAGCTGATGACAAGCCGCGGAGGATAAAGGACAGTGTTTTCTCTCTGTGAAGAGACATCATGTTGAAGCAGGACGAACACGCTGAAGCTCACTGTTTGATGCTGCCTTGCTTTAGTTTGGTTTAAATGTAACTTACACTACATTAAGTGTGTTGCGTTATGACAGTTGTAGGTCGAGCAACGTTTTGTACCATGTAGGGCTAAATTAATCGTTTACTGATCAAAATTGCGGTTTCAGACAACAGGATCTAGTGATCATCAAAGCTGTGGTTTTTGGCAGCGCTCCTGACTGACCCAGGATCTGCTGTGTCAGTGTTTTACACATTACATGCCATCTCCATACTACCCTGCCGAGCTCACCAATCAGAAGCTGCATGCTACTAGTGGACACATCATGCTAACCAATCAGTATTAACCTGCTCCTCATGCTTTGCAACAACAATGTGTTTGAAAATGCCTTCAGCGGCACCAGACTCGGAGTTAAGGGATTTAACACCCAAGAAAAACTTGACGTTGGTTATTTGAGAGAGATTCAGGTTAAAGCTTGCAAATGCGCACCAGAAACAGGTTCCGTGCAAAACCTGTCACGCTTAAGTTAAAACAAAACTAATTTATAGGACAACTTGAAAATCACCACAGGCAGGTACATTAAAAGTACATGACTAAAAAGTCCGGTGAAAAGTCCTGTGAAAGTGATGCTTAGGCACTGTATAGTAGACAGACTATTATTACAGCATCTTTTGCCGGTGTAACTCTGTATGACAAGAGCAGCCGAAGACACCAGGAGATAATAACTGCCAGATCACACCTCACTGCCAAGGACACGGCGCCTGTTAACACAGTCACCAAAGACGGATTTAAAAGCCCCCTTCACACTATGGAAAGGAGGTACGTAATTCCCTCCTGCACAAACTTAAACCTGGTTGCCATCCCACAGCTGTACACAGAGTGTAAAGAAAAAGTGCAAAGCTGAAAAATGTGGAGTGCCACGCCACAACAACTGATATGTGATTAAACAGAACAACTGGATGTATCTTAGCTTGACTGTGTATTTCATATCTAACATGTTTGAGTTGAAAAGTTGCTGCCTACAGACAGCATACTTTACCACTGACCACACCGGAGAGAATAATGAGATTGAGGGTATATCTATAAACTTGAGGTCTGAAAGAAAAGAAACGGGTTTGTATCACAATTGACAATGCAGCGAACATTGTCAGAGCTATAGAACTTCACGAACAGACCAGACTTCATTGTTATAGACACAGGCTGCATACAGTAAGAGGTAAGACGTACATATGTGTGTGAGTGTGTGTGCGTGTACGTTTGTCAAAGGTTGACATGCTGGTTTTCTTGACAAACAATCTGTAAAGAGTCCTGTAGAAATGTCAGTGAAGGATTGTTGTTAAGTACTTTTGAGATTTTATTTGCTTCACCCTGACTTATAGTGGTTGCCATTTTTTGCTATTTGCTATTTTTCAGGAAAATGTTCAACTATTAACATGATGGATGTTCAATATTTTGGTGCTGCTGAGCCATAAATAAATGACCCACCTATCTTGATGTCTAACATACTTTTAATGAGGGCAGAGGTAGTGTTAATTCATTTTAGTAAGAGTTTTATTACCATTACTTTGTAGTTTCATTTAAAAAGATGGTCCAGGTTTCTTAATCAAGGGTTGAATTAAGTACTTTAACTGCTTCTATGGATGTTGAAAAGCTAGCTTTCTTGAGCTATAAAAGACCTTGACCTACCTACTTGAGTGTAAGGCTGGTGGGCAAGAGCCTTTTTTCCTTTATTTATTCCATTATTTGACTTTATTAACTTCACACAATTAAATAATTTTTGCACTACATTTTTTTAATTTAAGACTGTCAAAGACAGCTCCCTTAATTCTTCAGTTGTTATAACTTTAAAGCATGAACATGCATATTTCTCATTAATAAACACATTTGGAATAAGTTCTTACCTTCAGTTTTTATTCTTGTGATAGATTAATGGCTTTTAAAGTTTTGATGGTATAAAGTAATTTTTTTCATGTTTGTAAATATTCCTGTTCATAGTGAATATTGCACTGAAGCTTGAATTGGAGCACATTGTGACTTGAACTGAAATCGCAATATCTGCCGGAAAAATCGCAATTAGGTCTTTTCCTAAAATTGTTCAGCCCTAGTACCATGTCTGTCTCCTACTGTCTTCCAACAGACAGTAGCCTCTGGTGCGCCAATGCACTCAGGGAAGAGCATGCAGGGAGAAGTGCTGATGTGAAATCGGCTGATCTGCACTGTACATAAATGCAAAAAGTTGTTTTAGTTCTACAGAGCTGCTGCATGGCTATCTATTCCACATCATCAGACAGCAGAAACTGAATACTTTGCGCAGAGTATCTGCAGTCACTGAAATTCAGGCGCTGTAATACATATATGTAGATGGTTTTTCAAGAATTGCCATACACAGGAGTACTTTAACCCTTGTGTTTGGAGAATTTTGAGATGTTTGCAGACGTTGTGTATTGGCATGTCATAGCTAAAGATTGCTCTTATAGACAAGAATGGCAGGTTTCAACAGGCCAGATATGGTTAAAAAAAGGATGCAGTTTTTACCATGTATTGGTCCGAACATCCCCAGAATGAGGAATAAGCAACAGACATGTTTAGTTGGATTTGTCAATAAAATTAGCACAGGGGAAAAAATACACACAGGAGTCATTCATCAGTGATATGCCATAAACATCATCAAACTGCCCACTTCTTTGCAAATATTTTCCTGAACACATCAACTGAAAAGATGTGTTGCAGGGAGTTTGACATAAAAAACTTGTCTTTTTGTGATCATAAATGCTGCCCACCAACATGGCCTTTTTACGAGATTCTGATGCAAGTGTTAGTGGGGTGTTTGGGAGAGGTGCAGCAAGTGTGTGTGTTTACATGGTGTTCACATGTGTGTCTTAGTCTGTGAAGAGTCCCAAAGGTGCCCTCACTACCTAAGCCACTTCTGCAGATCTGTTGAATGATCATCAAGAGACTTTTTTCACAATCTATGGGTGTAAGGGTGTGTGTGTGTGTGTGTGTGTGTGTGTGTGTGTGTGTGTGTGTGTGTGTGTGTGTGTTGCCTCTGTGGGAGCATGCTGGCTGCGTTTGCTGCTTAACACTCACTTTCATCACGCACACGCTCAGAAGTGACAGTCCCTGTCTCTACAAAGGGATTTAGAATATCACCCAGAGACCTGCCATCTCTTTTTCTCTGTCACACACACACACACACACACACACATAAACATGCAGATATACTCACACAAAGCCTTCCACAAAGGGATCATGATGTCACCCAGAGACGTAACTTAGTTCCACATAATTTCCCATTATTCCTCCTAATGAATCTTAAAACAAGATAGTGGCTGTTAAATTACTCTCCTCTTCTTTCTTCTCTCCCCTCACCTCTCCTCATCTTTATTTCCTGTCATCCCCTGCAAATCTCTCCTACATCCCTCTCCCTTCTGACACGTATCCCCAGAACGCACAAGCAAACACCAGGCCTACAAAGGCCTAAGCGCCTAAGCTAACAACCGATACACAAAAACACAACAACAAAGCAGTTGTTGTCAGGTTGTTAAGTCCCTGCCACTGTTTCCAAGGGTCGGGGAGACGGCAAGCAGACAGAAAAAAGGGAGAACAGGATGAGATGGGCTTTGGAGAATAAAAGACGGCTAATCCCTGCATTTGGATATGAGAAATGCAGGCCCGCAGGAGAACGCATCAAAGCCAGCGCTAAATTAGCCTGCATACAGAGAGTGAGAGGAGGAGAAGAGAGAGAGTGGGACAGAGGCCGCTGATTTGAAACAGTGTGAGAGGAGCAGGGAGAGCCAGTCTCTGAGGGCCCAGATTAGCAACACACACTCATTATTCCACGGCATTCCTGTTGCACACAAACACGCATGCACATCCACAGCCATGCACACAGATTAGAAACATACACTCATTATTCCGTCTCAGTGGGACGCTAAACCCTAAAATCCAGCAAGCTTGCAGGGAGCACTTGCACAGAGGCGGCTAACGGTGTTACCAGGCCCAACGCTGCCTTTGTAGCTGAGCATTGTTAGCTACACAAGGCACTAGCTCTTCACAGTGGGGTGGTTGTATGTGCACAAGGTTATCTGTAGATGTGTGAATGTGAGTGTGCGTGTGATACCTCTGTGTTGGAGTAAATGAGCCACAGTGAAGAGAACAAAGTTGAATTGGATCATTTGAAATAATCAAATGCAACACCTTGTTACATATCACCCCAGTTGCTGACTGGTTGTGTAAAGTAATCCGCGCAGAAGCATTCTGGATGCAGAGGTAGATGCAGAATAGATGTGGGCTCCTATCTGATCATTATCTTGCTTCTTAGAGTCTGGCCCAACTTTCTGGGGTTTTCAGTGTGGCCTTCGGGTGCCTCCGTCTACAGGCGGACTAACAGCTTAGCTCATGCGGCGCGCACACACCACGTTATAATCAAGCTGATTTCTGTCCTGGTTCCACTATTAGGAACAAAAGTCTGCATTTTTTAATGGCTTCCAAGATTAGCTCGCCAGATTTTCTCGAGATGTGAGTTATGTCAATTGCGTCCACTTACCTGTCGTGGAGGAGGTATTCCAAGGACAGCCAAGTGCTCACTCCGTGGATGGTTGCGTTTTCTTCCATCTTAAGGAGTCAGGACTCTATTGTTTGAGAATAGAATCAGTTTGCATGTGGTGTGCCGTTTCTGGTCAGGTCCTTCCTCTCCACATACTACAGGAATAAAACTGTTCAAATTGAACATTATTTCTCATCATGTACAGAGGGGTCCCTCATATTTTTAACATCTGTTAAGACTTGAAAACTCTTTCAGAGCGAGCCAGCCTCAAGAGCCATTGATTGGCTGATGTTTTATGCAGATGTCTGTTTAAACACTTTCATTACAGCTAAATCGTCATTACATGGCTGCTGATGGATTACTGGATCTCATTATGGCTGATTGCTTTTGTCCACATGGACAGTGGATGCTTGCTGTTGGTGCACTGCTCTCATTACGAACTTATGGTAGAACCTTTCCGATTCCAAAATGCACTTGCACCAAAAAACCCAGTTGCTGTCAACTACAAGCAGCTAACATTTTTTTCTTTGATCATTATTTTGCATCATATCCACTCCATGTGAAGAAGAGTGCTTTCTGAAATAAAAGCACTTAATGAGCAAGTCAAGTCAGTGTCATGTGCTCATTCAGTAAGCAATGCGACATACTTTCATACCCCTGTCTCTTTGCAGAAGCATGAGGCCACTTTATGCCACAGTTTTATATCTCACAGGCATATTTACCAAAATTCTGTTTGTTCAACACTTAAATAGCCTCTCTCTTAAAATGTCTCTGAGAATGTTTTCTATGTTATCAGAAGTGCCTGAGCATATTTCTGATGTTTTGTAAACTTTTTTTTCTTACCTGAGAGTGTTGCCTACTTCAAGAGCAGAAGGACATCTGGTTCAGAGATTTGGATACAGTTTTTTTACAGTTTATTTCATAAATTCAAGATAGCTGTACTTCACAGTGGTGAAAAAGAAAAATCTTGGCAGTTAAAGAGGCATGTCTTCTTATTACTTTCCATGGAATATAGATTACTGTACTTCTAGTTATCCATTAATAACACACCTAAGTGAGCTCATTCCTAATCTCGATCTACAGTATCGGTGCGGGGCCCATTTTTTATATTTCATAATTTATTACTGATCTGCATTTGATGTTTCACATTAGTCATCATGGAGCAAAAATTGCTGCAGAACACTTATGCGTCAGTATAACCTAACGCTCTGAGTTTGCTCAACCCTGTAAAGTTATTAAGAGAATAATCAATGGTATGTCTTACGTTCAGGCACTTAGGCCCCGTTTGCACGGAGACTCCCGCAACGATTCTTCCTTTGCGTTTTCAAAAGCCACCCGCGTTTACATGAGGACGGCGTGAAAACGATCCGCGTTCATACGACTCCAGGAGGACAAGTCACTTCTTCTGTTTTTTCTTTTTCTGCCGTTTTGTTGTGTGAGACGGTCGGCAATCCAACCATAACGCGCATTACCGCCACCTACTGGCTCAACTGGAAATGTGGCTGAGCGCGGAGCCTTCACCTGAAACTGCGAATGCGCATGCGGTGACGTCAGCGTTTCACCCTGAGAAGCTCCGCTCTGTGTTTACACGAAGCTGGATGGAGGAGCGGATTCAGATCTTTCCACTCTGGGGAGCGTTTTCAAAAGTTTGCATTTTCACTGAAAACGCAACGTGGTCTCGTCTAAACGGAAGGCCAAAACGCAATGAAATGTTTGCGGAATCGACCGTTTTCGGCATCGTGTAAACGGGGCCTTAGTGACAACACGCAAGGTGAAATTTAACATGATGTGTTTAGTTTGACAGCCATTGTTTGTCCCATGTCTCTGCCCCTGAAGTGACTCCTCTACTTTCCAGTTTGGGATGATTCAGGTCGGTTGAAGTTGTAATCCAGTTTGTGGCAAAATAAACATTTTAACAACTGAAGAAAAACATTAGTTAGCTGCATGAGTTTCTAATATTTATGTTCCTCGTCTCACACCATCTCAGCAATGTTGCATTCAGGGCAGCCTTAGACTTAAGTTTGGTGTTTTGCACGCACACAAATTCAGGGGGCCTCACACAGGCAAGCATGTAAGATATATTAGATGACTTTAACATCAGAACTAGCCAGACTAGGTTAAATGGAATTAATAAGCTCAAGACATATCCTAGCTAGGGCAGAACGATTTTGGAATTTTTTTTTTTATTTCTATTTTTTTTTTGGGGGGGGGGGGTTATCTTCTGCATTATTCATTTAACACAAGCAATAAATTATTCTATAGTATCATCAACACAAAAAGGGATACTGTAAGCATATAAACAGTTCTATCTAGGGATGCACCGATCCAACTTCTGTGGTTTGGATACCAATACCAATACCTGGGGTATCGACCAATACCGATACCATACCAGGGTTAAATAATAATCTGCATGCCCTACTTTCAGATAAGACTGGTAATGTTTTGGGTAAAAGGCAGCAAATGAGTAAATGGAATTACTGAAGTTAATATCTATTTAAACTGTGAAATATTTAAATGTTTACCATCAAAATAATTCTTCAGAATGTACAGAAATTCCTTTCAAATGTAAACTTTCATACCCTGTTGACTGCTAATGCAGCAAAAAACAAAGCAAGTGCATCAGAGGCAACATTTTAAATCAAGTATCAAAGTGCACTGGTAAAAAAAAGATATAACAGCACAGTGGCTTTTTGTCTGGATCTGCAACATGGATCTCTTCCTACCGATATCGATCCAGCTTTGAGGGGCACCGATACACAGATAACCGATACCACCAATCAGTATCTGTGCATCCCTAATTCTAACCTTCACTTTTTAATTGAAAGAGAAAAAGGAACACTGAAATTTGTCTGACCTCCAGTGTCAGTGAGAGTAACAAACCATACAGAATAAAAAGAACAAGGGGTATAACTCTACTAAACGCAATCATTCTGCTGTATGGATCTCTGTAGCTCACAGGGTTTTTTTGCCAGAAAAATCTGCATATTGACTTTTGCTGGTTTTAAGGAAGAACAAGTACAAGTTACTATATTCTCCCCAGGTCTGTTTACATGAAACTTTTTTTTTTTAAATTGCAGCCTTTGTGATTTGAAAACTGCATTCTATTACATTTGATAACTGTTCAGCCCTAATTCTAGCTATCATTTTTTATTATTTAATGTTGTTAAAACACAAAAAAAACTGTAGAAATAGAATAATAGTAGAAAGAGGGGTACATACAAATACTATGTTGCTAAATTGGCAGTACTTTGTAAAAGAAAAAAAAGCCTTTAATAGGCATTTCCGGCATCAAATTCTTTGATATTCAAGAACAACTCTTTTGAGAATAACTGATTTATCTTTGATCTAAGCTTTAACAGTGAAAACCTTAGATTAAGCTTTCTTTGTTTATTTTTAATTTCTATGTAATTCCTCACCAACCATAATCTTAATCCCTTGTTTTATCTCTCTTCTTTCAATCTGCTTAACTTCTTCCCCTTCTCCTCCGAGAGCAGTGGTCCATGTTGAAAGCTGCCATGTTACCTTGCAGGTTGTTCAGCCTTCCTCTATTAGTCAGACATGTGCAGTGCAGACACACACGCACACACACACACACAGTAGCAATTATGGCAATCAGCAAGCCGACCCAATTAGTGTTTCCTGCTTGTTAAGCCCTAGGGGTTGGCTGCCCAACCACCTCACTTTGCATAACTTAATCTGCAATGACAGGGTGTGACACCCAGACTTCTGACCCTACCAGCAGCTTGTATTTTGTGTGTGTGTGCATTCATCTGTGTGTGTGAGACCCTACTAGTTGTCCAACTCTTCTGCGGTTACATTTTACATTCACCTAATTGCTGCCAGGCCGGGCCAGCCTTCACCGGGGCTGGGAGTTGTGGATCCAGGGGAGGAGCAGTGGATCTGGGTGTGATTTTGGAGCTGCTTCCCTTTCCCTGTGGGTTTCTCTTCTGTCTGAGCTCGTTTAAGGCTGATGGACAACTTTGTTGATGTGTGAAGAGAGTAAAAACGATTTCTCTCACAGACACACACACACACACACACACACACACACACACACACACACACACACACACACACACACACACTTAGAGGCATACTGTACTCATACTCTTACCGTGTGTATTTACACACTAAAAAAACAAACTCTTACTGCTATGTTTAAACTCAGCTCCCCTAAGCAAGTGCCACAGTAGTAAAATTTGTTTCATGGTCAAACACTTGTGCTGTGATGAAGTGTACCAGAGGCCCTCCCCTTCTCAGTGAGTGGTTGCCCCGTGACACATGTTGCTAGGCATTAAACCTGACAGAAACCATGGTTACAGAACACAAAAGAACTATTGTGGAGGTGTGTTTGATCTTAGTTTGTGTGTGCGTACGTGTGTGTATGTGTGTGTTTGAACTCAGTGTGAACCACATGGAGTCTGCGGAAGCTTTCTGCGAGGAGGGGAACAAAAGCACAGCGGCATGTGTGAGTGTGGCCATCACCCTGATTGCCAAGAGAGGAAGCAAAAACAACAACTTCTATCTCCTGTCAGCGCTCTGAGTTTCTCCCCTCTCCCTCTTTTTATTCTCTGTTTTTCTTTCCCTGACTAATTGTTTTGTGTTGTTTTTTTTTCTTCTGCTTGAGTTCAAAACTGGCAGAAGCGAGGGAAAGCGTAGCGGGTGTTTTTTGTACGAGTATCTCTCTGGTTCCTATTCCATTAAAGGCGGACTGATAAACAGGCTAGGATAATTAAAGGGGAGTGATAAATAGTGCTGCCTTAATTAAAGGGGAGTGATGAGGACACGTGTCGAAATGTTTTGTTAGCGGGCCGACGGACAGATGAAGGAGGAGAGTAATTGCTTTGGATTAATTATTTGGATACGGGCGGCGAGAGGGTACACACATCTCTTGAGGGCTCTCGCAGGATGAAGTGATGGAGAGGAAGGAAAAATGAGAAAGAATTGTGAGAAGAAGGCTGGATTCAAGAAAGGATGGCATGTTTCCTTCTTTAAGCCTCCAAAACATGAATACATAATGAAGGGAGTGGACAAGAACTCCGAAGGGAGGTGAGGTTTGCCTTAGTGCAGTGGCTCATACTCATCAATAAACACTCTGATACCAAAGTGTCTTCTGAACAGGGCTGATTAACTTTCTTTAACTTTTCTTCTTCATTTTAAAAATGCTATAATCAATTAGTTTGTTTAACATTTTTTATCCACATTTTATACCATAAATGTCTGTAATACTATCAAACGTGTTTCACTTGCATTATGACAGAATGAACACACTAAGATCAGATATAAAGCATCATAGCTGTAAACGTGCGGGTGCATCTCCAAAACTTTTTTTTCACAGTTTATAGGTGAACTTTGATGTATTCAAAAAGGCCTTGCATATCACGTAATATTTTGATTCATTTTAATTTCAAAGTCCAGCAGCTCAAATTATTGATAATACATTCAACTCAAATGCTGCAACATATACACAATAGGGGAAACCAGCTTGCAGCACTGCTGGGGTGTAACTGAAGTTCAGGTTGCTCTGGTCGCAGCTTTCTGTAAACTATCTGTAATTTTTAGTCAGGGGTTTCTCGTCTTCCTCCAGAAGAGCTAAAGTAGAAAGTACTAAATGAGCCTCAAACAAGAGATGTATTAAAAGTATGAAATGACCATACTTTTTAGCGTTAGACATTTCTTTGTTTTAAAATCCTTATTTCAACTAATCTTTTGAATTGTATTCTAATAATTTCAAATACTAGATTTCTTATTTTCATGAGCTACCAGCCAAAGTGGCAGGTCAAGAAAAAAGTTCATTTCCATGATCCTGATATTCTTGTGATATCTTCAGCTTTCCCCAACCTGCACATGAGCTGTACAGTGAGTACTCACACACCACTTGGATCAGCTGGTATTATTGTTCATTTCATACGAGATAGAACTTTCAAAATCTATGGTGGAAGAAAGGGATTTCTGATAAGCATTGATGTGATATAATTAATCTTCCAACAGGTTCTTCAGAGGTTGTTTTATTTAAGACAAATGACATCAAGTATGGTTTAGCATCTTAAAAGGTGAATGTATCCTCATGAGCTGTAATAAAAGCTGTCATCACAAAAATTAGACCAAAACAAATCAATCTGCTGTATTAAATGTTGGGTTTCTTACTTTAAACTTTTTCAGTTTGTATTGAGCAGTTTGAATAATTACATGTCTATACTGTCCATTGAAAAAATAAACTGTTTCTGCAAAATTCCTTAACTCTAAAAGCATTAAAAAAAAAAAAACTTTTTTTGGTCATTTACTGATAAACAAAATTCTTTGATTTGACAAATACAAGACCCTAACCTAATATATTAACAGAATCATCTGTGGATCAGTTAATATTTCATATCAGCGTGACTTGCATGTGTATTTGTTAGCCATGACGCATACCTGCTAAAATAATGGGCTGGAGTGGCAGATATTATGAACCTTGAGCCTCCTGGTTGATGTCCCTCTACATTGGTAAACGACTGATGGCAGACCGTTCTATGATTCTACATAGCAAATTACCCTAATCAATGCTGTTTCTTGGGATTTCACCCAGAAAACATGTTAACCTAAAAGCAAGTAGTCCGATACTGACGTGCACGTATCAGCCTATCCGTCTCAGCTCCAGGAAATCACAGCACTTCTGTGCGATAATGAACTAATTGATATTTTGTTACAAGAAACTATGTGGTGTTTTCCTCTAAAACTGATAAATTAAAGAGCATCACCAACAAAAAAAATCCCTCTCCTGCTAGGGAGGGACAGCAGGAAGAGACAGGTGTTATATTTAAATAAAATAAAATAAATAAAATAAAATGTCTTTCCATTGGTCATTTCGATCCCCAACACTCTTGGTGGCTGGGGGACACTGTGGACACTCAATAGCAGGGGTAGGCAACCTAGGGTCAGAGCTGGCACGCGAGGCTACTTATGTTGGCACTTAAAGAATAATTGCAATGAGACAGAGGACATAATAAATAAATAAATAAACGAAATAAAAAATATTGTGTTGTATTCGATTTAATACTTAACAAGAAATTGAGCACACTTTATATATTCTTACATAAAATTTTAACAAATGACTTTAAACAATAAGTAAATGATTGATGCTACAGGTGTGTGAATGTATCTTGCAAGTGCGTCACTGCAAATCTCTTGGGACGTCAGTCTGCTAGCTCACAATCGCATTTATTTGGCAGAAAAACGGTGTTAGTGAAGTATACGAAACAAAGCAATACATTCAAAACTTTATGTACTGAGAAAAAACAGGCAATGGAAGGAGGTTTTACCATTTCTCATTGCATAGCTAAGCATGGAAAAGGAGATTTTCTTATCAACTGTCAATGATTGTATTAAAGAAATACGTTTTGGCACTTTGGGCATGAGTGTATTTTGAAGTAGCACAAGGCATGGGAAAGGTTGCTTACCCCTGCTCTATAGAATAAGGAAAATATGAATTGTCAAAAGTGGAGGTACATGGTTATTACTGAGGAGCAAAGATACATTTGATCAGAAACAACATGCGTCCTCAGAAAGTTTAAGTGAATATGCCATGTTTAAATTAGTGTTCATTTGAAAGCTGACTTTTGTACAGCTGTTTTTTGTGTGTGTGTGTACTTTGTCCAGATGCTAATTCACAGCCCTAACTTCTCCTAACCAAGCCCAGAAGTCAAGCATGCATGACCTCTTCGCTCAGCGGTGTGTGCTTCCATTCAAAGGCTTCACTTCACTTCACTTCACTATTTTAGTGCCAGCAGTTGGGCACTAAAGCCTAAACTGTGCTACACACAGAGTTCACCGCGCATACACTCACATGCGCACACAAAACATCTACCTCACCTATTCGCCTTCAGACTATGTGTGTGTGTGTGTGTGTGTGTGTGTGTGTGTGTGTGTGTGTGTGTGTGTGTGAGAGAGAGAGAGAGAGAGCAGGTAGAACCATCTGTGGTGTAGATCACAGCCAGATGTCCCAGGCTACGCCATCAGCCAGATCACCTTACATAAATGCTTTACCATGTGAAGGAATCATTTAGCCATATTAATTGACGGTAAACTCGCCCTGGAATGAAGGCCCCATGCTCCTGCAGACACACACACACACACACACACACACACAATGATTTCTGGATCACAGGTGGGTTCCTTCACTCACAAGAGCCGCAAGTGGGTAACCGGTGGTAACCGGACTCTGATCAAAAGGAAGATTGACATAAATAAAGAGCCTGCAGGAATGCATTGTGCAAACAAAATATGAGCTGGGCCCCAAAAACATTCCCTAGAGGGGAGGGGGCTGAAGAGAAGGAGGAGGAGGAGGTGGAGGAGGGTGGGACAGAGTGAGAGAAGGGGGGCAGCTGAGCAGCTTTTTATCCCCCCTGCACTCTCCTGTCCTTCATTTTGGTTCCTGCAGACAAGTCTCAGCACAGATGCTAAACAAGATCATTCCAGGTGAAGACAACATGAAACAGAGGATATTAGGGTACGGATTAGGGATCATCATCAGATTTAAGCTGAAGAGGTTATAAACCCGGTACTCAAGGGCACATGGGGCAGGGTTTCAGCCCTCTAGTGACAGTCTAATGTTTTGCCGCCTATTGTTGTCACTTCTAAACAGGAGCAAGCGTCTTTGCGTGGGCGTGATATCTAATCCCTGCTCACTAAACCTTTGATATGGTAGCCTTCACCCATGGGCCTCTGAGGTCTGTGTACACACAGACACAGAGGGTCATACACACTCATGCACGTATGTGCACACACAACAAAAACCTGTCTGGGGAACTTCCACGTAGCCACTGCTGTCTGTTTGTCTCCATGTAAGGCTTTAAATCCCGAGGGGGAAAACAAAGTAGATGTACACACACACACACACACAGAACTGTACACATGACCATAACACTACCATAAGAGGAGTTTACAGTGGGCACTGCAGGGTCACTTCCACCAAGGAGTGGGACATTTTTAGGTTTTCTTTCCAAAACAGAACCAGAGACTGAAAAAGAGGGTTGCTAAAATCAGCTGCCTACACACACAAACACACACATCAAGGCAGAGGGAAGCATTATGGCTTACTTTAAACAAAACTTTGTGCAAATATTCCCTCCTGAGCGTGTGTCACTGGATAATGAGTATTAAATAAACTTTTACAACAGCTATGTATATGTTTCTGAAAGCACTTTCTGGAAGTGTGTGACTCTGTTCCTCTGTTTTTCAGTGTGTTTATTTCCACATCCCAAAGCATACAGGACTAGCTGATGAGGAGCAGTGAGCATAATGGAAGAAGTCATAAAAAAGAAGAACAACAATGGAGAGATCACAACACATCCCCTGACAGATGCAACCTCAGCTCTGTGGGGAGAATACACACTAACACACACACTCTTTGAACAGCACAAGAGGTATCACACTCCCAGCTGGGACTGAGGGAGACCCATGGAGAGAACTGCATGTGAGTGGATGTTTGTGGGATTTGTTTTGTGTGTGTTCGAGCCCCACAGCAAGGTATACCATCCCTCCAGGTAAGGTGAGGGTGCTGAGGGGCAGAAGGAGCAATGAATCCCACTGGCAACGCTGTCAGAGGAACCCCAGGGTGCTGCTGTGTTAGCTGTACCCACAGAAAACAGGTGACAGAGTCGGGGGAGGAAACAGAAAAAAACAGCAGATAACAGAATAATTAGTAAGCAAAGGAGAGAGAGGTGGAGCTAGGATCCTCCTCTCCTTGTTTCCTTTCCCTCTCCCCTTCCCTCTGCAAGAGCCGCTCGTGGAAGAAAAACATCTTTGATGGAGAAAGAGAAGGCAGAAGGCAGGAAAGCGCTGAATGAAAGGAAAGAAAAACAAGGAAAGGTAAATCTAATTACAGAGGCCAGATATGGCAGCAACGATAGTTAACACTGAGACAATAAACACCGCTCCCATGCAACCTCTGTGTGTGAGTGTGTGTGTGAGTGTGTGTGAGTGTGCACATTCATGTGAGTGATAGGGACCAGAGGGGGGCAACAGGGAAAGACGAGCCTATGTTTGTTTGTACACGGCTGTTTCTCAGGCCCCTGACACTGGCATTCCAGAGTCCCACACTCACACACACACAACTACACAAACATGCACACACATACATGTTGACATTTCATAACCAGCCGGGGTCAGGTCCCAGTGTACACCCTGTGGCTGGCTTAAGTCCCTGCTGTGCACATGGGCCCCAAACAGGCACACAAATGAACCAATAAAAACAACTGACAGATGTGTTTCTTTCTCCATCACACAAACACACACCACCGACTTCATAAGACTGTGGGGCTAAAATGCTGTCTCCAAAACACGTTGAAGCCAGAAGAGAGGAACTGCAGGACTGATAAGGTGTGCTGTCTGCTAAGACCCCTCAGGTTGGTCCACAGGAGACGGGTTCTCCTGTTGATTTGTGATGGACCCTCGTTGTAACGGAAGGTTTAATGACACTTGAGTTTGTAACATTTTCTCTCATCATTCCTTCTCTACTTTGCTAACCTGGGCAAGAACACTGCAGGATTATTGTCAGCAGAGCTGTCAATCAACCACTGTCTTCACATGAAATAATTCCCACTGAACTAAAACTACAGTTTGTAGCTACAAATAAACTAGAACTTGACATAATAACAGAGAACATGTTAGGGAAAAATTGAAATGAAATTTATATAATTTTCTAAACACCTATATTCCATCTGTTATAATGGGGTACGTTGCTTTAAAACCTACACTGCAGCCACAGGGAGGTCAGAGGACTTTTTGTAGGGCCTAAAGCAGGGGTTTTTATTGGCATACTGAACACCGTTTCATTCAAACTTTCTTGGCTGGTAAAATTCTTTCATGCATCAAACTTTTTGGGGGTTTTTTTCAGACAATAATTGAGGATTACTAAAACTTTGGGTTGTGGTCAAAAAACCCATACAAATTTCATCAATTTGATAAGATAAATTTATATAACTTCCTGCTTCTTTTCACTCATGTTATTAAGTCATTGTCTTATTTAGTTTAAAATTTTTCTGATGATCATTTATTTGTATTTTTTTACTGTTAAAGTGGTCATTTACATGATTAAAATAAAGAATCTAAGATTAAATCAATTCAATTGTTCATTTTTTTAGCAGGTGAGCATTATTTTAAGAAGAAAAATACACTTTGAGATGTCCAAAACCAGGAACTAAGAGATGCCAGTGAGAGGCAGGTTATTGCCTACACACCATCTTTAAATCTCTATAAATCTCTTGTTTTACGAAAACATGATATCAAATTGTATTCTGGATAAGGACTCGGTAAAACTGTAACAGTTCTTTGAAAATTAAATTTCTCAAACATGCCCACTGAGCCCAAACAATACCACAACCACCTGTATCCACCGTCTTTTCGTCTACCCATCTCACTCCTACAGATTCTGTGATTTGTTTGAAGCAGGACTCAGTAACACCTTTCTTTTGGTAAGTGTGTGTGTGTGTGTGTGTGTGTGTGTGTGTGTGTGTGTGTGTGTGTGTGTGTGTGTGTGTGTGTGTGTGTGTGTGTGTGTGTGTGTGTGTGTGTGTGTGTGTGTGTGAGACATAGGGACCCCCAGTCTTACCTAAACACTTGGAAGAAGAGATTTTTATACCTACAGACATTCAAAACAAACCCATACCTTCAGCCAATATCTGTCTGTGGTGACAAGTGAGACGTTTTCAAAGGGGGCTTTTACCACACATCAGAAACTAAACACCTCACAGACATGTTAAGCCTGTCCGTACCATACACACACACTCACAGACACACAGAGTCCACCCATCCATGGCAACCTATCCAGGAGGTCAGAACCGGGAGGGGGAGGTGGGTAACATACCGTTGTATTAGTGCACTTTTACCGTGGATAAAGAATGGCCATAAAAGGTAAAACCATCCTGCTCGGACCTGCTTACTGCAAACAAGCCGTGAGGAAAGTGGAGTGGGTGAGAGATGCCGTCTGGAGAGGTGCAGAAAACGAAGAAGGCAGGGAAAGGCGGCAGAGGGCTAGGAAGGCCAGAGTTTAATTATTACAGGAACAGATATTTCATGAATTGCTTAGAATATAAAATGTTTCATTCATACATGGTTTAGGTATTTATGCAGAAAAACATCCTCCATATTCTATAAGATATTCAATTCGTGGTAGCCAATCAAATGTGGTTATCACAGACCACCTCTGAGTGACCAGCACGCATAAGTTCAAATTTACAAACATAACAATAAAACAGCACAAGCAGAGTGCATGATGGAAGTTTGCAAGTGAGTGAATTTACTATATTGTCATCTTTTTGGAGGGTTGCAGACATTCAAGAGTCTCCATTTGTTTTACTGCCATCACCAAAAGGATAACCAAAATGCACAGCCCTTCACAAGGCCACAGCAGAGACACATATTTTCTCTTATCAAAGCAAGAAAAATAAACGTTTTAAATGTTGCTGAGAATGTTCGGTTCTCTAAAATGTCCTGGTCTTCATGTGTACCCCAGAAAATGTAATCAAATAGCTCCGTTACAGTGAATTTAAGAATTCCTGATACAGGTGGGTGATTTTATGAATTCAAAGGAAAAGTCTTTACTTAAAAAAGTTTACATATAACAATTTCAATTTGATTGTCAAGTTCAAATGAGGATTTACAGTTTAAGTTCAAAGGTCAGAGAGAATTAGCTTTAAGGTTGACATTTTAAACCCTGCATATATGTACAATTCAAAAAACATGGGACCCACTTGCAAACTTAAAATACATTTTATTTGCGGGAGATTTCAGAACAAATCATCATTAATGGCCCAAGACGAGTACTGGCTTCCTGAAGGTTTAACTGATAGTAATCTGTCTTTTCTATTACCTTCAGAAATAGTCATCTGATACCAACGTACCAAGTACTTCCACTGATGCACATCCAGTACTTACTACTCCAAACTCCTGTTTCCAAACACAGTTTCAAGATTCCTCTTTCTCTGCAGGAAGTGAGTGCGTGCGTAAGTGTTGATTAAATGTGCCTGGTGTGTAGGGCGTTAGCTACAGCTTCAAGTTACCACAACACCACCACCGCCTTCTTGTTACTGACTAAAGCACTTGCCAAAAGCATGGAAGACTAAAACAGTGACCATCTCCATCAAACGTCTGCACAGTCCTGTTCTCTCTTTGAGAATTCTTCACACTTTCTAGTTCTTTCTAAGTAGTTCTTGGTCAGCTATGGGACAGTACCACATCAGTGAAAAAGTCCCTGCTGGTTCTGATAGAAAGGTGTTAGACCACAAAGTGTGACAGTTTGCTGCGTATATGACTTGTCAGGGTGCCCATGCAAACCCATGTCCAACACTAGGAGTGCCTCCAATGTGCATCTACCAGTAGAAGTAGTATTTTTCTTTTTAATCATAACTGAACATCTGAGCAATGGAAGAGGTTCTTAGTCCATTCAAGAACAGATCTGCTGGTAATGTCTCATTGACAGACATCATAGCACACCTTCAAAGGTCTAGCTGAGTCCATGTCTTGTCAGGTCAGGGTTTCTTTCTGCCCAGTATGCAGGTAACCTGACCATTAAGGCTGATTTGTGTTTTAGTTCATCTCAGTATAAATGTATCAATGCAAAAATATTCCAACAACTTTATATGCTCCTGCACCTACCATTTCATGGCTGAGATCAAGAAATTTAGCTATGCCGGTGTATGATTCTTTCACAATATTTTGTAGAGTATGTCTTACTTATGCAGAAAGACAGACAGACAAGTTGACTCAGGGTGAGGGTAAGGTTGTAATGTATTAAAATGTGCTTTTGTTCATCCAAGTCTTTTTCTCTAAATTCACTTCCCAGGCACAATTTCAGCGATTCCCCTGCTTTCAATACAGAAATAAATAACCCTCACTTCTAATAGATAAATTGCATTGACCAAAAACATTACATTTAAGAAGAGTAATAGCTTTTAGGGGATTTTTTTTTCATCATTTCTTTGCACTTAAAAAGGCCTGGATGGAATATTTGTATATGCACAAGACACACACAGACACACAGACACACACAGGTTGGCCAGGGGCAATGTAACAATGCAAAGTGGAAAAACATGTGTTAGGCTGTTGAGCGTGAAAAAAGATGTCTTCAAATGAATAGAGTAAACCGCAGCAAATGAAGAGATGCATCAAGGTGGAGGAGGATGAATGAGAGATGAATGGAAGCAAAAGAGTGGAACAGGGAGAGGCTGATTTGCGTAATCCCATCGTGGAAATTGACTTTTAAATGCAATATTCAATTTCTGCACTCCTGGAAGCGAGGGAGAGGAAGCGAGCCAGGCTTTTTTGGTTAATAATAATAACAAAATAATGTACTTGAGACATAAAAGAAAATAGAGAAATGAGAACAGGCGGGCTTTGTGAAGGTAGAGTTGCATTTCAGGAGCAGACAAACAGTGCGACAGCCTCCACTAACAAGCAAGAAAGAATTAGTTCCACTTTGGCCTTTTAGGAATCACCATCAGAGACAGAAACACACTCTGAATTTTAAAGAGAGCAGACAAGTCACCAGAGATATGCAGAGTGGACAATGGGCTTTGGGTATCACCAATTCAATCACAAGTTTCTATTGTTGGCTGAAGCCACGAAAACACAAGCAATATGTGGAGTGTTGAACATGCGTTTGAGGTGACACAGGGCTGAGAAGGTGCACCAAATAATTACGGGGACTAACAGTTGCTCATAAAAGTAATCAGTCCCAGGTTAAAAATTATTATAACACGCAGTGGATGACAGGCTAATTTAAGATCCTGAGTCAAGTTGACTCAATGTCTGTGCAGCAGTGTTTCTCCTACAAGTCATGTGAATTTTATTCTCTATGTAGCACCAGATCACAGCAGAAGTAATGTAAGATTTCCTCCCTCATGGATCAGGTCTATACCTCGTTCTTTTATTTAAAAGACTAAACTTTATGTTACTTAACTTTTTTTCATTACGGGATGTCATCTCTTTCTCTACATTGTCTTTAAACCTGGAGAAAACACTGTAAAAGTGTTCAACAAGGATCCAGACAATGATTTTAGTCTTGTAGAGAGATTCTCACTCATCATGAACAGTTTAAGAAATAAAGGTGCATACTTGCAGCATCAATGCTTCCAGCATAAAAAGGAAGACAAAAATGAAATAAAACACCCTTAAGTTGTTGTGAGGACTGTCTGTTTGGCATTGGCACTACCAATTTTAGCATGGATAATCTCATCTTAAACTGTGATTTATGAACAGATATTTTTATTAAAGAAAGACTATTTCAAGATCACTTAGAAATTCCTTACTATACATACCACATATAATAGCAATATGTATTATTGCTATAACAGTGACTATTATTTTTGTTGTTGTTATTATTATTATTATTATTATTATACTTGTTTTTTGTTTTGTCTTATATACAAAATATTCTTTATCAAGACATTACAAAGAGAGGTGAGGAGAGAAAAAAATAAAGTCCTTACAGTGCCCTTAAGTTCAGAGATGTTTAGCTAGTGTCTACAGATAATATCAAGAATAAATTAAATGCAAACATGTTCAAGTTGCAGAAGTCACACATTTATAAAAAAAATGAGCTGCTTTAAAAAAACAAATGAATGAAAAAAATCATTGATAAATTCAAACAACATATTTTTGAAGAGGTATTCACAAACTTAAATATAATATGAAAATAAAGATACATCCCCTCACTGAAGATATTTAAAGTTTTCTGTATTTGATTGCAACATTAAGGTTAAAAATAAATAAATAAATAAATAAATAAAGAACAAGAAATAAAAACCCCTAATCCCCTTCTCCAAATATGCGTGCGGCAGGAGACACAGCTATCACTTTACAGTAAGGTCTCATCACTTTCCGGTTAAATTCAGCTTTTGCCAAGTATGGTGATTCATATGTGTTTAATAAACTTCAAGGATTACCTGCTTTCTTGTGTCAAAAGAGGATTCCCCCATCACTAAGGCTCATGGAAATCCAGCAAAGCACAATGGATTATCATAAAACTGCTTTATTAAGTTTGAAACAAGTCTGTTTTCTTAGATCCTCAGAAACTGATGAGTTGTGTACAGAGTTTTTATTGGTCATTTAGACAACTAATAATTTGGAAAAAAGGTATGAATGAGCTGTTAGTATGTACAACAGTTTTACATTAACAGAGCCTTGATTAAAAAGTGGAAACAATAACAAAGAAACCAGAGAGGGTGACCAAAATCAACAGGTCATTCCTGAGGATTCAAAAAACAGGACAGGTTATATTTGTCAAATAAGGGCACTGGTATAATATCTGTGTAGTGTTGCAACATTCCTCTATATCCTCGCAATTTTTTTTTCTTGCAGGTCAGACACCCCCTCATAAAAAACCAAGGGCACTGAAAGTATGTTTTCAAATACCCCAGGTTAATTGCTGTGCATTTATTCATTTTTCTTTCATTTACCTGTGTTGGCACAACATCTATGAAAAATGTTTTTTTTTTCATGTTTCATGTCATTCCCGCTACTTGTGTCCCATGACCTGCAGCACCTGACACATGGTCTGCTGCATGTATTCAGAATGAGAGTTCCTTCAGTTTTCCCATTGATGTCTTGATCAAAATATTACATTCCGTGTGAAAATCAACCCTCTCAGGCCATTGCTTTGCAAGTTTTGTTCAGCAAAACTAAAGAATTGGACTGTAAGAGGTGATTTTATTTGTAAGAATATGTTCAAACTAGTTTCTGATGTTGAAAGAGAGGGATCTTACAATCCAACAGAAGTGCTTTTAAAGTTGAAATGCATTTGGAAATAGATAAATGCCACAGAGCGGACCACTGAAAGAAATTACAAATACTACAAATATAGAATACAAATACTACTATATTTGATTTATTCCAGTCTTTATCAGTTGAAGTTGTAGCTTTTCAATTCTGTAACCCCACGCTGGGCTAAATGGAGCTGCCAAAATGTTTTCTACTCTAATGTCTCTGACTTTGTCCATTTTTACTTTTTAATTTTTGATTCCAGGAGAGTGTCTCCATGAGACAACATACCCGTTTTTGTGAGCACACCATCTTTTGTTCTCTTCTTTTTCTTCCTCTCAGCCTGTCTTATGAGACAAGGAGATGTTTCCTCTGAGGTTCTCTGCAGGTCAAACCTTCTCCTCTTCCTGTTTGGGTTTTGGTGCAGAAGAACAATGTGTTTAATCCTCTGAAATCTTACATTCCCAGTGTATGTAATCAACAGAGATGTGCGAAAGCATTTATCTCTTGCGGGCCACCTTAGCAACAGAATCTTATTTGTTTTGTTGGTTACTCAGAGCCTCTGGCTGAATCCTTGCTGACTCACCATCAATGGCCTTTGAGCTTTTAAGAAGGGGGTGCTCTGATGGGAGTAGTCCTCCATGTGCCCAGTGTCCTGTTTGTCAGTCAGTTGGAGAGGAAAAAGAGTTTCACATTATCTATGAGAGTGTGATCTCTTTCACAAATACACCCTACTCTCAGACAAAGCACTGAAACAAAGAGTATTTGAACAACTGTTTAAACCCCCTCTTACTTTATATGACCCATAATATTTGACTAGTATCTTCAACTTAACAAAACCATATTGAAAGCTTTAAAAATAAAATCTGAATATGACTGAATGAAGAGAACAGTCCGATAAGCAAATCCTACAAATAACATTCCTGTTTTTAAAAAACTGCACATTCAAAAACTGTATTTGTAAAGTGTCTAATAAAAAACAAAGGTCTGTATTTTTTCTGACTTCTGAGTGACAATATCTTAGAGGTGTGTGTTCCCAAAATTGGACCGCCATAAAAAAAACCCTATCAGGGTTCTTCGTCTTGGAAGGGACAGTGGTTAATGTTTAATTACCTGCTCCAGTCCTCGAGTCCTCATCAATTCAGAAGTTCTGTCTTCTGTTCCGTTCTGAAGCCACGAAGTTCCAGGTTATTTTAGGGAAAATTGAAAGTCAAACTACACAGCTATAAACTCAGCATCATTTTTCTTTTACTCATTTATTGTAAAATAAATTATGCCCGTGTATTTAGATGGAAATGCAACAGGCAAATTTATGGCAAATCAATAAAACCAGGATTCCAATGCCACTTTGAATACTGGATTACCATTTGCAAAAAAAATAACAAAACCAAACAGCATGACCAAAGTGCACACTGAATGGCCCATTGCGAAATGCATTTCCATAAGAATTAAGAGGCCAAACGCATCCATAGTAAGGATGACATCCTCTGAATAACACAGACATAGACTTGCTTTCTGTATGATTCAATAGTTGAAAAAATGTTTCAGTAGCTGCCAACCCCTCCATGTTCCAAGGGCACAGCTTCAATTCAGTTTTAACAGTAATAGATATCAAAAGGTTTCACACTGCTGCGTGCGTTTTATGTGGTCTCGAAGTTAATTAGACATTCTTAGAATTTAACTTGGGGAAAAAAAGCACCCCTGCACATCAGATGTTTTGAAACATATGCAATTGAATTGATAGCCTGCAGAAATATGTTGCTTCAAGGGTAACCCTGGAACACAGGTGCACGCCAGGCATTAGTCACACACACGCACACATAAGCACACATATAGATGCACACAAGCTGTCACACACACACTGGTCCCATAGCTCTAGCTGTAATCAGTGTGTTTATACGAGCTGTCGAGAATCCTGAGTTTCTGTGACAAAAAGTTCTGGGTGAAAAGAGGAATGCCAAGACAACACACCAAATGGAGTAGACCTTATCATCCGTCTCTAAATGAGCACACACACACATTCGCACATAGACTTGTCCGCTGCCGCTTACTGACGAGGACTGATGAAGTGAACGGAGACGGGGACAGAGGAGTCAAACAAAGGAGTGAAATATGAAGACGGGAGGTAACGGAGAACCAAAATAAGAGAGGAGGAAGCAGAGGGATGGAGCACAGGATGAAGCTGACAGATATTAAAACAGCCAGAGCACACTGACGGAGCTTTCCCTTCCTGAGAGCTAATATGAAGAGATTAGCGGGGGGGCTGGGAGAAAGAGATGGGGAGAGAAACTGCATGAAATAGGGAAACTTTTTTAAAACCTTTTTATAAACCCACCTGCCTTATCAGCCAGTCTGCCTTCACCTTGCTTTCAGAATTTCAAAACTAATTTCCAATTCTGATATTGAAAACTTCTCATGTAACACCCTGCCTATTGAAACAGGATTTAACAGAGAAAGTGCATGTTGTACTTTAAAGTTAAGTTCATTTTTTCATAATAGCTGCAATTAAACCAGGCAATAACATAAACTACTGGGCTTCAACAGCTGGAGGATTTGGGATGTAGCTGTACTTTACAGGACAGCTCAAAATCAGAAGACATAACGGAGTAATCAAAATGCAGAGATGAAAAAAAAATTGTAATATCATTTTTGAATAGCAGAGGGCGCTATCTGCTTTTGCCTTTTTAGAGCTATGTCTCAATCAAGGTCTTTCACAAATCTGAAAAAAGGTACAGACTACAGATGGGTTAGAGTACTCCAGTCCTCGCCGTTATCTGAGTAACATTTTGTCACTCACACACCTGTGAAAGCGCTGCTTTTGGCAACAAAACTTGAGCTCATACAGCGCCGCGTGTGACCCAGCTCTTTGTTTTCACCAATTAAAAATACTGGATAGGAAAGTAATTACAAAGGATACAAATGTTGACTTCTCTGGCCTCGGCTTCAGCTTAAGTGCACACTGAGCCAAATTTCAGCAGAAACAACCGTTTTATGGCAGCAATGCTAACTCTCTGGGAACATATTAGACCGACAGCAGAAGCACAACAAGTGCAGAACCATCTTTTATCTACAGGAACTTGAGTACTTGTTGATTGGGTAATTCAAGTGATGGAGTACAGGGATTACTGTCCTTAGCACAGACATGGCAACAGCAGGTAAAGGTTGCGCTGTTGGGTGTAAGGGTGCAATGAAAGCCAATGAAATTGCTCAAAAGGAAAAATTAGCTTTTTGATAATCCTCGCATCATTATTCTTAATGTTTTTCATGCAACATTGAATCTGATTTTGCAAGTGCTGAGAGTGAAACGTATTAAATGGGACCAGGACAATGACACAAAACAGCAAAAGGCAGCGGATATTTTCAGTCATCCAAAACCCTTTATCCAATGTTTTGCAAACTGGAGATGCAAACTTGCCATATTACTACTGTAACTATGCCTTATCTCAGAATAGGACCATCCCTTTTAAATCAATACCAGCCTTAAAAAAAAGTAGCAAAAACTGGTAGTTTTTAGGGTCATGTTTTACCTCTGAATAAAGCACTGATCATTTCAAAAGATGTAAAGTAAACATTGGTCGTGGAATTCATCTCTTTAGTCAGACATTTTATCAATCAATGACTTGTCTATCAATGAATTTGTGTTTATAGATGCTCTCTCTTTCCTCGTGTGTGCATCATGTGCCGTGTTCCCTCACCTGAACTTTAAGGGATGCTGAAAATATTGAACTTTGTTTTTTTAACTAGTTAAAAAAACTGTTAACTGTTTATTGTATCATTAAACCCTACACACCATCTATTTTTACACTGCAGGGACAAAGGACCACTTAAGCTTATTCTCAATCCAAAAAAAAGGGAAGGTGAGCTTGATGTCCAGTTGGCTGCCGGTCAGATTTTGTTTTATGTCTCCTCTGTTTGGTCATGGCAGTCAAACCTCTCAGACAATTTTTCGCCAGTTGTGTAAATCTCAGGGGACTTGGCGGTAGATTCGAGACAAGCTGAAAATGTATCCTATTTCCAACACACTGTCATAAACATTCACAGATCCCATATACACACACAAGCGCGGTCAGAAAAACACATGCCCAGTCCCGGCCTCCTCCAGTATGTGTGGGTGGGGGTGGAAGGAAGGTGGGGGAAACTAATATTTCTCTTGAGAGAGATTGATGTGATCTGTTCAGCACTTCATTGTTTGAGGACGATTTGAGCGAACAGCCTGTTCTCAGCAGACCTGGTCGTGTGTGTGTGTGTGTATGTGTGTGTGTGTGTGTGTGTGTGTGTGTGTGTGTGTGTGTGTGAACACAGACCATGAGCATTAAGGAAAGAAATTGCTCTATTATTTTAGCGACTGCAACAAATCAGTTGGTTCACCTTTGTCCCTCTCAATTGTTGGAGCGAACACGGACAAACTCAGGCAGCACACGCGGGACTGGCTGCTTGTTCGTGCACTGCATAAGCCCAGCCGAGTGAATAGACCCTTTCACATCCACAGATAAAGGGATGAAGGGTAATAAAATGTGTGTACTTGATTCGCTAATACACTTGAGCTGTCCTTTCATACAACTCACCCAAGCTATGTCTGAGGGAAATAGCAGCACGTCCACAAAGTACAACCCGTCTGAAGGCCTAAACACAACAGGAAAAATTTACTCTGAGTGTTGCTCGAGATGTTTACTTAACCCTATAGACCCCGGAAGAATTTCAAATGTTACTGCAGTTAACCAGGACTTACTGTTATTGACTCTGTCTAAACTACTCATTCAGTTTATAACTGGAAGAAACTTTGTGCATGAATAAAACAACTTGACTTTGATACTGAATAACAGATATGAAGAGCACTGAGAGAATTTCAGATATTATATAAAAACCATAAGAAAAATGTTGAAAACTGTGGAATTAATGTATCCTTCCTATTAAATAGTTTTCAAGATTCAGTGTCAACACTCGACAGTCTGACATCAACAAAATGAATGGAATATTTTTAGGCTTTCAAGAAACAGAGGCCAAGTTGTTGATTAGCACATTTACGAGAAAAGGATCAAATAATTTATGTTAGCTGGTAACATCTGTGACTACTCACAGCAAAAAGAAAATCCTAATTCCCCCTTTCCATCTTTCAAACTTGCTAAAAAGTATCTCTTTGGTCACTCAACATTAGGGATGCACGATATTATCGGCACAATATCGGTATCGGCTGATAAAAGCTTAAAAACACGTTTATTGGTATCGGCATATATGAAAATTTCTGTCGATAGGCACAGCCGATAAGGTGCTATTCAGTTGGAATTATTATTATTTTCCATCTGAAAAATAAGCTCCTTAAATAAAATGTAGCACTTCAATTACTTGCACTGCAGAGCTCTGTGTCTGTCACCAGGTTGTTACAATCGCTCTAAAATAATCAAATGCAACTTGGTTATGTTTAAAAATGCATTGTACGTTTAAAGTTCACGTGATCTAAAGAAATTATTGTTCTGTATTTCAATACTGAATGTCTTGAGTTTGAAAAAACAATACATGTCTTATTTATGGTAAAATCAAATGTTTTTTGTCTTGTTTTATAAGTGTTTCTTAAACAAATAAGACCGTCACAATTAGAGTAACATATTAATTCCAGTACAG
The DNA here is from genome assembly GCF_033239565.1 of Halichoeres trimaculatus. Classification (NCBI taxonomy): domain Eukaryota; kingdom Metazoa; phylum Chordata; class Actinopteri; order Labriformes; family Labridae; genus Halichoeres; species Halichoeres trimaculatus. The sequence continues at coordinate 22,329,704 of NW_027437179.1, forward strand.
GATAGACTTAGCTTTCTTTACAGTGAAAAAAAACAAACAAACTTGTGATTATCGGTATCGGTATCGCCCAAAAGGGGTTTCGATATATCGGCACATCAGATATCGGCAAAAATCCAATATCGTGCATCCCTACTCAACATATTTGGGTCCAAATACGGTTTTGACAACATCCTGAATGAATATATCTCTTGTTTATTGCACTCCTCACTGGGCAGTTTTTATCAGCTCTGAACGGTGTATTTAAAACTCAGTGGACCTCTGCTCTCTTCATCCATTCTGATGAGCTTCCCTAAATGTAATGAAGCCTGTTACCTCACTCATAAAAGCAACCTTTGTCCAGCCTTTCTTCATTTGTTTTTTATTAATTCTTGTTGTAATGTGCCTACTGCTGTATCTATGATCACTAATGTACCTGTCTTAACCTGTGTGAATGACGCTTGAGCTCTGTTCTTGCTGTTTTATTCTTATAAAGAAAAAAAGAAAAAATATATATTTAAAAAAATAAAAATAAAAAAACTACAGTTTGAAATCAAATCAAATTATTTTATGTTTTAATTCTAACCCTAACCCTAACCCTGAGAATGATTAGAAAACAATGAGTGCTCCTGTACGGAAGCCCAAAAAGGTAATCAAAGAAACTATATGTGATCCATTTTATTTACTTGTTTCATTTTTTTTAGATAAGTTAATTTCAGTGGTTTTCTTGGGTTTTCTACATGTTTTTTTCATTACCTCAAAAAAAAACATCTTTTTTAAAAACAAGCAAATCTTGTTTTTTTTTTAAATGATGGGATAACTTATTTCATTATCTTATCTCAGGAAACAAAGCATATCCTCAAGATAAAGAGATAATTTTCTGCCAATCAAAAAATCAAATCAGTGGGTTCAGATAAAGTTTCTGTTTCTTTGGACTCAATCATGTGGGTAGACATGGAGAGGCAGCTTGGCAGCTGTCTTCAGACCAGTGATAGCAATGAACCTGGCTATTTGATTTTTAAGATTGTCCGGAAATTATAGTGCCATCAAAATGAGAAAATAACCAATTACAACCTTCTAGAGCTCCTGTTGTCCTCAGTTTTCCAGTTAAATACAATTTGGCCACTTTTTGGTCCTAACGCCTGTCCATTCCTATGGTCAACAAATCATTGCTTATTAAAAATTATTGTTTTACTTATCAGATATTTAACTGTACACTGGCTCAATGATTCTTATTCAGCGATGCACTTTATAATCAACATTACTCTTTTACACTTTAAAGGTAGGGTCTGCAGGAATTTTTGTCACTTGTTATTAAACAACATCCAAACAAACTGGGCTCCCCCTCCTTGGATCAGTGCCAGAGGCATACTCACTGCCTCCGACCAAAGCTACATGAACATGCTCACTAGCCCAGCAACCACCTGTAGCATCGTGTTTCTATGTGGGAGAGACTGGAGAGATGCGCTCCTGACTTGACATGTTAGCACAAGCTAACCACGGGCATCTGACAAATACCTGCTCTGCAGAAAGCTAACTCGCGCCACTCTTGGTCCCATACTGTTCTCCAAGTGCCTGTAAGTGAGAGAAAGTCGAGCCAAGCTTCACCAAAAAAAAATCAGTGCAAAACATGTTTGGTCACTGTGAAAAGTCAAATAAAACAGTCATCTCATAGGAGCCATATTCTTAGCAAGGTAAAACGTTACTGCTTCAGTCACATCTTTGCAGTGCTTACTTGTTTTTTCATGTAGAGTGCCCTTATCAAATACCTGTATCAAAGCAGTTTTTTTTGGCTGTGTGGCTGCTGATCTCCTCGCCTTTCGACTTTTGGCATACCATTTCGGGTGCTGTCTTTTCAGATGGGTAAAAGGTAGGCCTGGGCGATATATCCATTATATTGATTAATTCGAATTTTTCCTTGTGGAAATTTAAAACATTTAAAAAATGAAAAATTTGATTTTTTTCTCCACGCTATTGCGCACCTTTTATATTGTGGCAAGTGCTGACTTCATGTGTGTGCAGCATGATTTAACAGTTCACTAACAAAACAACAGAAACCTAAATGTCATAAAAATGTTCTTGTGCGTCTTTGACACCCAGCACCTTGACGGACACGTGTTCCTTATAGCCCGTATCAACAGCCCTAAGAGGTTGATATCAACTAGATCTCTCGTCAGTGAACGTTCCAATCCCTTTCCTCCAATCCTGTGTTTTCTATCTGTCACTTTTTAGAAGTTTGTTTAGATCATTGACTGAAACATTTACAAAGCCGGGACCCTTTACGTTCACCTGCAGATTATTGATGATGTGATTGACGCGCATAAAACCTGCTGCTCTTCGAAGTTAATACTCTGATCATTTTGAGATTTAGACAGTAAAGAAATATACATTCGTTTTTCTCAGAACTACCTCACTGTACCGAAGAAAATCCCCTCTTATGGTGATTTGGATGGATCATGATTTGTAAAAGTAGACTGCGGGGTGGAAGACGGGATGACGAAGGGGCGATCGAACAGAGCGGCGCGCTGCTCGGACAGACATGACTGAGAAGTTGTTAAACTTTTACCTGAGGAAAGCTGAGTTCTGTATTTCCCTGCAACTCCCTCTGTTCCACCAACTAAATCCTCCATTCAGCATAAATCCATCCACTGACGAGCAGAGCAACATAACGAACCAGCATCGAGGTACAATCTGTCAAGCAGGGGCGGACCAGACTTTTTAGACTGGGGTGCCCCGACCAGGGCTCTGACTTATGCAGGGAGGCATAAATTTTATGAGTCTACACTTGAATAAATAGCATTTATTTTTACTTATTTGTTTGTATTAGAATTAAAGGATAAACAGGCTACAGCCTTAAAAAAAAATAAAACTAGACAGAAACAAAGTGTTTTTTTAATCATTTAAAAGTAGAATATATCTGAATAGTGCTGTAGTGCACTGAAACAGTACTGTACATGCTTTTTGTAGCCGTATTTTTAAATTCAAAATGTACAAAATGGTGCAGCTTTCAATGTGAATGTAAATAAGTCTGCCTCCTTTAAAACCACAAAGTGAAGTTACTGAAACAGAAGAAAAGCTGAAAATTCAATTCCAAGAGTCAAATAGAGGTTACTTTGTTAAGATTTTGACAAAATTAAAACAAACTGGTTTTGAGTTATCTCTGTCATTTGTACTTATTGTTTTCTTTAAAATGAAAAAAAAAATAGTCAAAAAATCGAAAACCTTTTTTTTCTGTGAAAAAATCAGAGATTTTATTTTTAGGCCATATCGCCCAGCCCTAGCGCCTACTGCTTGCCCTGATTGGTTCATTGGTGTGTCTGTAGTGCTGCCACAAAGCAGATTAGCAAATGGTGTGACTCAGCAGTGAAAAAAAACTGTGGATGTGGCTGAGCATGGGCACGCAGCCGTATGGCACGGATAGCACTGTGAGGGATAGAATGTGCACGACAGCCAGTTCTACAATCTCTGTGCTTTGGCAGATCGCCATCACATTCCAATCCTTCATGATCTAAGATCGTCATATCGCATGCCCCTAGTCCACAGGCCTGGTGCTGTGATGGTAAAGTAAGTGCATGAAACTAGTGGTTTAAGGAGTGATCATTATAGAGCATATGATTAGTGAAGCCTGAGTGCCCAGCCTGCTGTGAATCTGATTACAATGTGGTACATGACAGCAGGGTGAACATAAATGACTACAGAGCAACAACGCTCAGGCCACATTTAACACTGTTTGAGTATGTTTCTTAGTGGAGTGTTTGTAACACTTGCTCAGTTATAATTTTATAATTTCCTCTGAGTGAAATACTGACACGATCAGCTCAGCAGTGTGAGTGACACACTGAAATGTTCAATCAATTGATTTCAATCAGCTTTTTCATTTTCTGAAATCCCTGGGGAGGTTTGGATAAAGAGCTGACTGGGCTAACTTGCAGGCTCAGCTCTTAATTCCTGGCAGAAAAGGATGAGGCAAGCTGGCATCCACCTCTTTGCAGGGTTATTCAGGTGGCCTTGTTCCAAAATGAAAGCAGCTTGATGTGTTTGTATCATGGGAGTAGAGGAGATGGACGGGTACAAAGAGCGAGAACACATCTCTATGGACAGCATTTAAAGAGAGGTGGATAGGAAAGGTCACAAACCAGAGAGCACTCACACCAGCACCAACTTTTGTGACTGTTCTAAATGTTCAAATTTCAGAAAACCTGGCAGTCACAACTTCAGTGAGCTACATCTTATTATTTCAACACCTTTGGATGAGATGCTGGAGAAAGGAAACTAATTGGCAGGTGAGGAAAGCCAAGTTGACAGACTTTCTACTCTGTAAATAAACCTGTCACATTATCTGTTACCAATCGAACTGAATGTACCACAAGACCAAAGAGTACCCCCAAGTTTGTAAATCACACACGCTTCAATGTTAAATCAAACTGCCATCAAAGTTAGACAATTTTTTCATCCATAGTAATTTAGGCTTGGCTTTAAAGAAATAGTTGAATCTGAACCCAGATAAAAAAAATTTTGAGGTTCCCTCAGTCTTTGGGACACTTTCACGAGCTGTAAGCTCATCTGAGTGTTACACAGACTGTGTAATATATGGTAGCCTCTACACGTAGTCACCCCTTAGTGTCTGATACAGAGTTTTTAAGTTCAGATTAGAGTTAGCTTTAGTCTGACATAGGAGATGCATTCAACTTAATTTACACTCAGGGGGTGAACACAGTCGCTGGTTCCTGTAAGGCAGCGTATTTCTTCCTCCAACAGGGGCTCAACCATAAAAGTTTAAGAAACACTGCTGTAGAGCAAGGTTCATAATTTTTCCAGTTGATCTATCCTTGGATCTATTGAAGGAGGAGTACTGTTGTTTTCACAAATAATAGAAAAACAATAATAACTAGAAAAGCCCTCAGAGAGCACAGACCTCTGCCAAGCATATCGTGATTGTCACGCAACACTTTAGTCCTACTGTAATGTTATACTCCCTTTCAGCAGACTGTCTGCTACAATTTGGTGTTAGTTGAAGGTTTGTACGATACAGTGTTTCCCATTAATTAATGAGACTGTGGCGGCCCACCACAGTCTCATTTGGCCCCACCACAGTCTCATATGGAGAAAAAAATATGATTCGTCACTCAGTCAGATCATTGCACAGCTGTAATTTCCTACCGCACGTAAACAAGCAAGAACAAGAGTGCGCGCGCACTGGTCACGCTCATACACGTCGCTCTTTACCTGATACGTTTGACGCAAAACAGATTCCAGAGACACTGGAGCGGGGCGTCTGACTCTGAGGTACATGCAACGTCTTTTTTGGGCATTAGCGCTCATGCTAACTGCAGCCATGGCCACAGTATCTCACTGCGCTGTCTGCCCCCCTGCTCGGGAAGAGGAACGGCTGCACAGCGCACATCTCGGTTCCAGAGTTTCATTGACGAGAGCGACCACACTGTTTCATTATAACCGCACATTCAGAGTTAGTGCAGGCACACAGTACAATCACCCGTCACAATACCAACGAGCTGACACGGCTCATTATTTCATAGTCTCCTCTCCTGGGGCCTCATTTTTTACAGCGTGTAAAAGTCCTCTTAAGTTTCACTTACGACGAAAAGGCAAAACGTGCAAACGACCATCAGATCTATCAAACTCTGCGTACACACGGCTGCATGCTATTCCCCGTGATAAATCACACCGCGCCGAGAACAGGGTAAATGTGGTGACGTGAACACACCTCGTTTCCCGCCTTCAGCACGCCCGAACATAACCATATATGGTCAATGCAAATCAGTACGTGCATATTAAGTAGCCATGTGCGCTGTGGGATTTTTATAGTGACATCAGCGTAAGATGGTGAACACAACATACGGAGAGAGCATGGAAGAAGCTGAATTCCTCTCAAAGCCAGATACACAGCAATATCAGGAAATATCAGTCAGAAAATGATCTCTAATGATTTAGGCTACATTTTGTGATGAAGTGGGCCGCAGCAAATTTAGGAATCTTTATTTATTTAGACAATTTTCAGCAGTCACTGTAGAAAAAAAACAGAATGAAAACACAACACTCCTAAATCCAGATAAGGGAGCAGAGAGAAGAAGAATCGTAATCTGACCCTTTATCCCCCAAAAATATTTTTTTAAGATGTTAAAACAACATAAAGGGTTTCCACTTTGCTTCCCTTTCACCTACTCACATCCTCTTGCTCTCTTTTCTCTCATCAGCTTCAAACACACCCCTTGTTAACTCAGGTGAGAGAATAACGGTAGGCTACAGTCTCAGTAGCCTGATAACGGATCACAGATCATGGAAATAGTGTAAATAACCTGTTGTTGAAATGCTGTTCAGTAAATTTTTCAAAATATTGTGAGTAAGTGAGTTTTTGGTTTTGTTTCTGAATCAAATTTAAAATATTTCTGATATGCCTTTGTAAGTTCTTATTTATCAGCGTACGTTCATGTCCATGGTCCCAAACTGCACTTACTGTAAGGGCGATACATCGCGCTTAAAAACGTACACACACATTAAAACCGCCAAGGGTCAGCGACTCTGCCACCACAGTCTCCTAAAAACCTGTGAAAAAACACTGCGATAACCTGTTACATCACAGTGTTAAAAATTATGATAACCTAGTACATATTTCATTTATCGTGGAGTTATATACACATAGTGATAACGGCCCTATCTCACAATAATAAAGAATTCTTTAAAAAAATCCAGGATCTAGACGGTGATCCGGATCACCTCCAAAATTGAATCACTTCTTCCTCATCTCATTTTGAACATTTCCTAAAAAAATTTCATCAAGATCCATTTTTTACCTTTTGGGTTATGTTTTTCAGAGACAAACAGACAAAATCTCTCAAAAACATAACCTCCTTGGCGGAGGTAAGAGCTAAGATTTACAAGAAGAAATTGGCCAGCGTGTACAGAGACAGGCAAAAATGAATCTTCTATCTGCAGGTTCCCTCAATTTGGGGAGTTGTAACCTTATCACAGAGGTGCAAGGGAGTCAAGGTACTATCCTTTCACAACTTTGAGTGTATTTTTAAGGACAATAAGATTCTTTTAAAGGATTCAGATTAGGGATGGGTACCTTTAACATTTGTAACGTTACGGTACCAATGCCCAGTACCTGGCAATTGGTACTCAACGGTACCAATTGCCAGTACTTTTTTGTGTTTATGTCGCAAAAAAATATTAATTTGTTAAATAATAAAATGTTTTTCTTTTCAATTTAACAAAATTATCCTGAAATATATAACTTTGTAATGTTGTGTTCATGTTCAGCATGAAAAATCACCTATTCTTCCACTCCCTCCCAGTCACAAGGATGCATTTGGGTACTTCAGCATGGTACCTTTTGATTTTATGTGAACTTTTGACAGAATTCGGGCGGTACCTATAAACATACCTAATTCTGTACCCATCCCTTATTCAGATGTTGAAGATTTACAGCAAGAAACCATGGGTGTAAATCATGTGATGGTCAAATATCAACTTGGAATGATTTTACAGAGCAGGTGTTCAGGGAGTGATGAGTCTGGCTTTATGCTCAGGAGTGTTTACTGTTCAGTATAGTAACAGTGCATTTTGATTACGGCCACAGTCACACTGGCAACCTGTAGCGTGTGGTACCCACGCACGATGGGTCCCCCCACACACCATTCCCCTGTAGTCACACTACTCCAATATGAACCGGACTGAAGCATGTTTGCCTCTGGTACATAAGTCATCATGTCACAACACGACATATGCATGGCCTTCCTACGTCAGCATGAAGTGTCTGTTTATAACATCATCAGCGAGCGCTACACAGTCACCTGTCTCTGTGCGTCTCCATTACCACAGTCAGTGAAGGTCTCACGCAGCTTCTTTTGATCTAACCAACTACAAGGGAGTGGTGGATGTTTTATGATTTTGTAGATATAAGGCACAAGCGCAAGACTTGATTTGACTCAAGGTTCATGGTCAGAGAGGCAGCATACAATTTAAGAGGGAATTTTAAATTTAAACAACCAACCATCCATTCAACACTGAAAAGTATGTGTATCTCTTTTAGTGGTGTAAAATTGTGGAATGAACTAGAAGAGAACTTAAGAATGTGCATTAACTTAAAACAATTTAAAAGTAACTACAAAAAAACTCTTGTTCTGCTATAAAGAACTGGACAGCTAACTTTATAATCTTTTTTATTTTTTCAAATAATTGAGTCAGTCAACATGCTTTTAACTAAGGTTCTATTTACATTAAAGTTGTTTGTTTTATTAAACTAAGATTATGTGAATTATGAAATTATATGACAGCGTGGGGGGGGGGGGCTGAACTTGATAAGCTTTGCTTCCTTCAGCCCCTTCTCGAACTCACACTTTACCATTGTGTGCTAATTTTTTTTTTTCCTATTACAAATATTGTTTGTTTTTATGTGCTTGTTTGAGACAAATAAAAATCAAATCAAATCAAGACTTAAAAAAGAAATTTTATAGATCACAGGACCATGTTTAACATTTGGGGATGACAGGGAGAAATCACAAGTCTGGAGACAAACGGGAGAAAGGGTTAAGAAGTGGGAGGCTCCCTCCCAAATCAGGAGTGTTGGCAGGCAGCCAGCACCCTGATCAGTTGGTCTGTTTAAAATGATGAGTTTATGTATGAGATAGAGTGACAAAGAAAAAACGAAAGACATTTTCTCTGTAATTTTACTTTAAATTTTGTAAGTTTCACATCTCACATTTACAATTTGAGTTAGTTATCATTTTAGGTAAAGCCTCCTTCTTTATTTTAACGAAAATGCTTTTGTTAACTATAATAACCCTGACATATAAATACATGTATATCTGTTGTTATTCTTTGCTTTAATTGAAAAAGCATATATTTTTGTTGTCTTCCTTTGAAGTTGTATAAGAAATAACCTGTTTTATCAGCCACTGTTTGTTGAAGACAAAATTCATATTTACAGTAAAATATTTAGAAAGTATCATAAATAGAGTTCTTCTACCCCTGCCCCCACCCCCACCCCCAAAAAAGGGTGCGACCAAATCATGTGTTGGTATGACCAACTGAGAAAGTTGGTCGCACCAGTGCTACCAGTGAAAAAGTTAAATAAAGATGTTTTGAGTCAGTATTTAATTTGTTTTGATTTCTATTCTATCATTTTTCCTCACTTTATGTATCAAAGGTGTTGGTATCTTTGTCTTTTATTTATATCACAGCCCATTGTGTGTGATCACAGTGGCACAGCAGTCATATTAGAGTCAGTGATATAGAAAGCTTGATCTTGGGTCTTTGTGACACAAAAACAATTATGGGCAAAAGAAAACAAAGTTTTATTAATTAGAAAAATTAGAACACAAAACATTACTGTGGCTTATACAAATCTAGGGCTGCAACGATTAGTCGACATAATCGACTAGTCGAGGATAAAAATTAATCGACGCAAATTTTAATAGTCGACGCGTCGCATTATTGTTTTTATTGTTGTTGTCACACGGTGAAATCAAATACCAGGGGGTAATACTCATTTGTAACTTCAGTTCACAGCATGAGGTGCTGTGTTATTGGATACTTTTATGGGAAAAGATCACTAAGTTCATACGTGAGGAATATTGATGAGGAAAAATCTCCACTCCCAGAGAGCGCTGTGCGCTGACGGAGGCTCTGCATCTCCGGCTTGGGCAGCCTGACAGCTCCCGGAGTTTAGCGTCTGATAACCTGATTTAGAGAGTCTCCTTCACTCACTGTTACCGACAGTTTTTCAGGATCTGAGTCACAAACTAGTGTCAAAACTCTCAAGCTCACACTGCACCGGTAACACTCAGCGGGGAGGAGGAGGGGCAGAGTGCGCATGAGCGAAATAGCGCATGTAGAGAAACTAAACTAAACACATTGTCACGGAGAGCTGGGAGAGAATCAGGCAGGATCATACAGAGAGCAAAGCAAGCCCCAATAAGCAAATAAACATTAGAAAATAAGCCCAAAGTCACTAATAAGGGGTCTGTCCAACAACTTCATTTCTCAGTTACCTACTTCATTCATTTTGAGATTTATTTATTTGTTTTGTATAGTACTTATATTTTTGTATGTTATCATGAATGAAATAAAGACAAACAAACAAACAAACATGACACAGGGCTGACCAATCAGAGGTGAGAACCTAACTCTGGGTAAATTTAGTGAAAATGCAACACACAAGTTGAATTATAAAGGTCTGCACATTTTAAAGGCCAAATTAGGTTGAAACACAAAATAACCCTGATTAATCGACTTATCAAAAAAATAATTGATAGATTAGTCAACTTTAAAATAATTGTTAGTTGCAGCCCAATACAAATCAGTAACCAGGGCAAGCTTTGACTGCTTGACAAAGAAATGTCTCAAGGTAATATCAAAGACAAAAAGTCTGAAGGTGGGATTTTCTGTATTGGTAACAGACTCTGGTAACAGCAACAGATAAAGCAAAGATATTTTTCTGAACAGAGGTGCTGGAGCAAATGTTTTCATCAAGTGGTCGATGATTTACTTTTTATTTTAATGTGGCTGTTGTAAAGTACCATCATTAAATCAATAATGTATGTGTTAACTAGTCTCTTTTGTTTAGAAATGCTTCAGCTAAAATAAGCATCTGGTGACACTGTTTTCAAAATCAAAACTAAATAATTATTTTGCCATCATCATTTTGCTCTCACATCCTGCGTCCCAAGTACAAATTGCACAAGAAACATCATTTATCGGCACTAAATAGAGCTGACATTAGATTTGTTAGCATTTTAGAAGATTTTTAAAATGTGATGTGTCATTTTCTGTCAGTGTCTTTGTGAAATGTGCTCATGACGCTTAATAATGTCTTTTGAGCAGCACTTCAAGCAAAGTGTTGCTACTTTGTTCTTTTCTCAGACGCGTCACAATAATGAGACGCGTCAGTTTCCATCAAGCAGAAGAGGACAGGTCCACATTACAGATGCATACATCACTGCTCTCATTTCAATGTAATAACACCTGTCGGCCCTGATGATGGGAGAGTCATGATGGCTTAGTCTGAGAGCAGTGGAAACACACGCAGTCCTGCACGTGCTTGCACGAACTAAAAGTTATACACCAAATACAGCATACGCAAAAAGTAAAGTTGTAAAAAAATTCTAAAACAAAAATTCTGCTACTTCGAAGATGAAAACTGGTAAATAGAAACAAAACTCTCTTAGGTTTAAGAGAGTGAGTAGTTGTTTAGCGTATGGCTCCATCATAGATAAGTCTTCAGTCTGTCATTCAACTCTGTGTGATGTTATTTTTATGCTTTACTGAAACTTTTTCTCTCATGCCATAAGTTAGATTTTATCAGCCACTGGGATAGTAGAGTAGAGTAGTTAGAGGCAAGTAAGAGCTAACAATACCAATAACAGCATGATGCTTAAAAAAGCATCATGCTCAAAATATATCAAACTTTTTTTAAAGGTTGAATCTTTTTATTCATTCATTCATTTTCTGAACCGCTTATCCTGTTCAGGGTTGCGGGTTCCAACAAAATGCTGCCTCCAAAGCAGCCATGAATTGAAACATCTTTATGAGTTGATCCAAACAATGCTAATTTTTAAGGAATTCGTTTTTGGTTTGAGGTCTTTTAAGTTGTATTTCTTCATCCAGCACATCCCACAAATGAGGTGTTTTGAGATCAAATCATGTGCTCCTTGTTAGCACTTTAAGCAATACACAAGGGTCATCATGGACACCCTGACCAGCCTGCATCTATACAGCCTCATTCACAACATATTCTAATCCTCAATGTTTTCTGACACCTTCCTTTCACAACCAGCAACTTTTCAGCAGTCTGAGCTTCAAGAGCTCTTCTGTCGGATTAGACCACGGAGGCCACCCTTCACTTTCACATTCATGAGGCCTGGCTGTACATGACCCTGTTGGCAGCTAACTTATTTTCCTCTCCTGGATCACTTTGGCTACTAACCTATGCAGGCCTAACACCCGACTAAAGCTGCAGTTTCAGAGATGCACAGACCAAAGTCACTCACAATTCCACACATTTTCCTTCACACAATATTGTATGCATTGGGTGTGTGAAGAATAGCAAAGCAAACAAGGTACAAAGCAGAGTAATTAACAGATCATGGCTTGAATTGCACAGTTTAAAAGCACGATGACGGATGGAGCTGATACACTGCAAATGGCAAAAAAAAAAAAATGCATGGAAGTTCACTCTCAAAATTTCCCATCAACGGGTAAACAAAATATCGATTAACCCCAAATTACCGTTGATTCCAACTATCTTTAACGGTAGAGGCTCGACCAGACAACCACAGAGAAAAAGTAACTGAGCGCGAGACACAAAATGCGCAGGCCTTACATGTCTAACGTCTGAATTACCAGCACACAAGACAGACAATCACCTAGACAAAATGTAAAAAGACATTGTGGGCTTTTTACTCACCATTCTGATGCGATTCTTCCGATTTTATTGTTCTTTATGAAAGTATGATCCATAATTTTCCTCTGAAGTCGATGCGTTGACTTGTTTATTCTGTGGAGGTCCCTCCTGCTCTCTTACGACTGACGTTTGCATCATGAGCTAATTTAAAAATCAAGCTAGCTCTTGCGTCGTTTGTTTCGCGATACATTTTTGGTGTTTGGCCTGCCACTGGCCATTTATTTGATGGTTTTTACATCTTTAGGGTATAAAGAAATAAATAAAAAGCCGCAGTCACGTCTAATTCTTACCACTTTTCCTTTCTCCGGAAAGTTTCACAAAGGTTGCTTTTTGTAAGTTTCGCAAAGGTTGCTGACTGATATTTTGACATGGTGCTGGCACATGCTCTCATTTGTTTGCCAGAGGGCGCTGTTTCACCCTTTCTGGGGTATATAGAATGCAAAATATGGACCATAGACTGCAGTCAATGGTGTCAAGACAAACACAAAGTAAGTGCCTTGCGAAACACAATTTATACCGCGGTTTTGCTGTTTTTAAGTCAATAAGTGAGCTTATTTTCACAGCGGTGACAGGGTAGCACCATTTTCAGTCTGAGTCTGTCTTTCGTGTCATTAATATAAACTCTGGGGGAAAAAGATAATTTTGTGACACAAATAAGTACATCATAATGTGAAAGACTAAGGAACTCGAAATCAAATAATTTACCACCACTTATCCGGAAAGCTTCCAATACTGGAAATTATACTTAATGTCTGTCGAGTTTGTTACAATTAAAAAAGTGGTGTAAAAAGATCCCAACATGTTAATGGCAAGTTTCATAATGGGCACACAGTTACAGTGCCAGCACCATGTGTTTAAAAAATCATCAAAGTCAAACTCAATGGAACAAACTTCAACAAAAATTAACACACATGCTTCATTATGAAGGCATCAGGGCTTGCTTTGGTGAGCTGAAGTAAAGTTAATGGATTAAAACTGAGTTGGTTGCTAATGGACTTCTTACTGTGGCACATTGGTATATATCAGTCAGTCACTGCTGGCTGCTGTCACAGGTTTGAAGCTTTTAACCAGTCTGTACACACCAGGAAATAAAACTCCCCTCCAGAAACATCAGAAACCAGTAAAATGTGTGCTGTACTCTGCAGAGTTGTAATACTTGCACACTTACACAGATAAGCATTCAGTCATATACACAC